>NW_012137969.1:8472155-8485673 GCF_000956105.1 Propithecus coquereli
GCTAATTTTTTTCTATGTATTTTTAGCTGTCCGATTAATTTCTTTCTATTTTTGGTAGAGACAGGGTCTCGCTCTTGCTCAGGCTGGTTTTTTTTTTTTTTGAGACAGAGTCTCGCTCTGTTACCGGGCCTAGAGTGTGTGGTGTCAGCTAGCTCACAGCAATCTCAAACTCCCTGACTCAAGCAATTACAGGCATGTGCCACCATGCCCGGCTAATTTTTTTATATATATATATTTTTAGTTGTCTGGCTAATTTCTTTTTATTTTTAGTAAAGATGAGGTCTCGCTCTTGCTCAGGCTGGTCTCGAACTACTGACCTTGAACAATCCTCCCACCTCACCCTCCCAGAGTGCTAGGATTACAGGCGTGAGCCACCGTGCCTGGCCCCCTTGTTAGTTTTATGCTACTAAAGTATCTTATACTTACAGTAAAAATATCAGTGGTGATTTTTACCAAAGAAGATGAGTTGGAGGCTCTTTCCCTTATATTAATCTGCTTTATTCCAACACTCTAATTTTTTCAGTCTTTTTTTTTAAAGCTTATAATTGAAATGCTTTTGGTTCTTCTCTTAATTTTTGGTTTGCAGATCAAATATTGCTCACCTTGTGTGTGCATGAATTAAAAGTGTGAACCCTCTGAACATTTTCGTATTCTAACCTGATTCTAGGATAGCTTTAAATAACTAGATGCTACAAATGTCTAATTTAAATGCAGGCTACGGGGAATCCGGGGGTTTGGTTCTCTACAGTGGGTGTGTCTTAGTTCAGTTCTCTTTGTACTTAGTCATTGTAGATTTATTTGAGTGTGTGGGCAGGAACCACTTCTTGCTTCTTTTCTGTTGTCTTAGGATAAATTAAAGGCTTTTCCTAGCTAGGTGGGAGAAAGGAGGGAGGCCTTTTCTTAAAACAGCTCCACCCACCCTCCAGCTAAGGTGAGTTCCTAGTGCTCTAGGGGTTAGGTTGATTGAACTGTTAGCAAGGAGCTCGGGAGATCATCTGGTCATTTTACTGGCAGAGGAAATCGAAGTGTCAAGGGGGAATGATGACTGACTCGTGTGGGGTCAGACTCCGAGAATTAGGGGCAAGGTCTAGAACAGAGCCCAGAGATCCTCATTTCCAGCCACAGCCTTGGGTTTGATTTCACCTCTGGGATTCATAGAAACTTTTGCTTAATTATTAGGACAGGTCATCAGCTTCCTTTTACGGAATATTTGGTAAGGCTGCCTTGTTGCATTTAGCCCAGGTTGTAGGGAACTAGCAGAGCACTGACTTTAGGATTAAAAGGAGCTGCTGTGTGTGCATTCTGCTTTTCCAAAGGCTTCCTAGAATCTCTTGGGTTGTTGGCCCACACATTTTCACACTTTTTGGATTATATTTCAGGTCCAGGGCAGCAGGTCAAGGTGACTAAGGGGCAGCATATCCAGAAACATGGCGACAGACTCTTAATGCTCGCCACCTGTGGACTCTGGCTGTGCTTGTCAGCAGCCTGTGGAGAGGAAAGTCATCTCTAAATGATTTGACGTGTGGACAGGGCTGTTCCTGGCAACTCTCATGATTGTTACACTTACTTACTTACTTATTTATTTAGGTGATGCTTTAAAATAAAACCAAGCCAAATGAAGAGTTAGCCATCTTAAACTCCCTTGCATTTTTTCCTATCCTGTCTTTGTAACATTAATCTTAATCATTTCCTTCTCTGCTTCTCTAGCCGTGGTTTTGTAGTGTGTATGTGAATAATTTAAACATTACTGAAGATTTGTAGAGGAGTGATGAGGAATAAAATACAGCTCATATGCCACAGGAAATAAGCTAGCCATCATTTTTAGGAAGATGAAATGATAGTGTTATAACATTCCATACACACATTAGGTTAAATAAGATCTTTAACAATGAAAGTTTCTCTGCCTGAAGAAGTATTCATAGCAAAGTTATTGGCTTTTAGATGGCTGAAGACACTGTCAGTGTTGATGGTCACCTCAGAGTCAGAAAACTATTATATGATTTATTCTATCTTGAAGAATCAACTGGATTTGACCTCATTTACATTATATGGAGAGAGACATGTTTAAAAAAATAATAAGACAGCCCAGTCTTATCTTAATTTCGTGTGTTTTCATAACCACCTTTTGTTGCTGTTTAATTTTTCCAGAGGAGCTTCTTAATAATTTTGCCCAGCAGATAGGAGCCTGGAGATTCTGCCTGTATTTTCTCTCCAGCACTAGGAATGACTATGTAATGATGTACAGTTTAACGGTTTTTGAGGTAAGTTGTCAGATAATTTTATACTCTTCTGAAGTGTTTTGTGGTCAAATTGCCATGTCGTTGGCCCTAGAGTTTGGCTTTAATGTACAGATGAGTGGAAAAGAGTGGGAACTCAGCTCAGGGGCTTCTTCCCACATACTACCTTATGTGGTGCCTCCTTTCCCTCCATTCTCAACACCAGAAAGGGAAGATGAATGGTTGGCTTTAGGGTTAAGTAGGTAGGTTGTTTGTGGTAACATGTAACTTTTCCTTCCTATTATCTTTTAAGAGAGAAAGATAATTGCAGAAAAACATTTTGGGAGGAGGGATGATACCCATAATACCATCATCCCCAACCACAAAAACTTTTATTTATATCACCTTTCTTCCAGTCCTTGTTTTCCGTGCACACATTAAAAAAAATCTAATTATAATCATATTGCTCATGCCATTTTGTATTCTTTTTCCCACTCACCTTTATATTATATTCCCATGCATGGTTGTGACATTATTCACAAAGCTGCTCTCCTATTTTAGAAGATTGAGAGATTGTTTCGATCATTATTTTTTGGTTGCCATTAGAAACAATGGAGTATTAGAAAGTTTTTGCACATGCAGTCGTTTGTTTCTGTTAATTTATTTAGCGGATCTTCGTAGGAATGGGAGTGTCGTGTCATAGGATTTGAATATTTTTATTGTTCTTATTGCCAAATTGCTCCAAACTTTTATTTTAAAAAAAGAGTTTCTTATTTATTGGGGTGATATAACTAACTGTGGATGAAAACCAGTTATTTTTGTGTATAGGTTGTTAGCTTAAAAGATGTATATTTGTTTTTCAGAATCTGATCAATAAAATGTGGCTTGGGGTCCCATCTCAGGATAAGATGGAAATTCGTAGCTGCCTGCCCAAACTCCTTTTGGCTCACCATAAAACCTTACCTTACTTTATCCGGAACAAACTCTGCAAAGTTATTGTTGATATTGGACGTCAAGATTGGCCCATGTTCTACCATGACTTTTTTACTAACATTTTACAGGTAAGAATATACCTAAGGAAACTTTACCTTGTAAATTGTTTGTAGAAGTGATTATTTCCTTGTCTTGAAGAGGAATTTTAAGGTTAGCATTTTGGAACTGCAGTAGTGAGGTTATTGTAGGATAGATTATCGCATTTCCTTAGTTTTGTATTCTTGAGACATGTTGTACCTTTGTGCAGTGGAGAAAGGGGGAAAAACCCAGTTGCTCTGTTAATCTCTTGTGAAATTCTGTTCAGCAAGTATTTGAAAGCCTGGCGGGTACTGCACCAGGTGTTGGGGGTGCAAGGGTGAGGCCTTCAGCAGTTCAGAATTTACTGAGGAAATAGCTGTGCAAACAGTAATTATCATATTGTTGAAGGGGATGGAGAGACACAGTCCTGATAGTAGCAGGTGAGGAGGAGCCAGATTTCTACCCAGCTGAGAATAAAACATTTCCTCTCTTCCCTTGAAGTAGAATTATTTATAAAAAAGGAGAATTTGGAAGAGCATTTTCAGGTGAAGCGCTCACGGCAGTTTAAAGGGGCTAGTTGTCCTCCTCTGTTCTTCACCAGCTCCCCCTTTCGTACTTCAGAAATGACTCCTTTAACCTCATGTAGCCGTCGTGACTTTGAAATGCCACATAGTGGAAAAAGCACTGGATCGGGAGGCAGCAGGTTGGGTTTTGCATCTGTCTGTGTAAAATCATCTTTGATTTTAGCAACTCTTGCCATTTATGTGAGCCTTCGTTTCCTACTTTGTAAAATGAGAGGGTTGGACTAAGTGATCTTTAAAGTTCTTTCCAATTGTATTATTTCTGACTTCTTATTTATCCTTGTGAAGCATGCAGTGGCATATAAGCCACGTCAAGAATGATGAGTGTTCAATTGCTGACATTTCAGATAACTATAATAAAGTACAGTCGTCCATCTCTGTCTGCAGGAGGGTTGGTTCCAGGACCTTCAGAGATGCCAATATCTGTGATACTGAAGTCCCTGATGTTAAAGGGCATAGTATTTGCGTGTGACCTATGCATATCCTCCTGTACAATTTAGGTCATCTCCAGATTATGTGTAATACCTAATACAGTGTAAGTGCTATGTAAATAGTTGTTACACTATATTGTTTAGGGAATAATGACAAGGAAAAGAGTTTGTACATGTTCAGTACAGATGCAACCATCCTTTTCCTCCCACATATTTTCATCCGTGGTTGGTTGAATCCGTGAATGCGGAACCCAATACTGAGGGCTGACAGTAAACCTTTTCTTCAGGTATTGAATGCCAAACTGGTTCTGGAATCAATTTCCTCATCACACAATCCTTCGAGTAAACCATCTAAAAGGTTTTTTTTTTTTTTGCTCAAATCCATCATGGTCTGTTTTCAGTTTGGGGTGCATAGGCTTTTTTTAACCTCTGTGACAGTTGGCTGGGCATTTATGCAGTTCATGTTACAATTGTGGTGACCATGGTACCAGGCAGAGAGGAGTTGAGTTGGGGCCCCAGAAAGACACAGTTCTGTGGGTTGGTTATACCCTTTCTAGGCCACTAGAGAAGGAAGTGATTGAAGTTGAAACTGACCCCTGTTCTCTTTGTCTCCCCGACACATGCACCAGCACACACATGACACCTTTGTAGAATCTATTCTTCAGATTCCTGAAATCTGCTGAGCCGAGCCTGTGGTCACATTGTGCCTAGGGCCCGATAATTAAGGGGCAAGCAGCATAGGAAAGAATTGCTGTTTCTTCTTTGATTGGGTTGTATAATAAAAACTGTTGAACCTGTTCAGAAGTTCACACTAGAAACTTGATCTTCTACCTAAGGGAGCTTATTGTCTTAAAATAAATTGCAAATATTACCTATTATAAGCTTAAATTATATACATGAAGGTGGTAAAGGGAAACACCATTTTAATAAAAAGCTTTCTGGAGACAAAGCTAATGAGAAGAAAAATTACACATTTTATCAGACTCTTCCTTCAAGTGAAGCATAGCTTGCTTTTTCCATCCGGTTTCTTGCCTGGCCTTCTCTTCTTCCCCTAAATGATGAGAGAAAGGGGAGCTTTAGGAAACGTTTTCCATGTTAAAGGAATTTTTTATTTCTGGGGAGCAGAGAAGCATTTCTTATCTACTGGAGAGTTTATATTGCCAAATGGAATATCCAGCTGGGAGATCACAGCTGAGAGAGTAAGAATGAGGGCTTCGGGGGTGGGGAATAGAGACAAAAGAGGTAGAGAAGAAAGAAAGAAATGAAAAGAGGGGAGCAATAGAAATCTTAGAATACAGATTGATAACCCAAAGGTCTCCAAATGTGAAGAGATGCTTACGAAGGGTCAGTTCTACTTTATTATGTTAAGAAAAATTGGTAGAAGAGGGATTTCCTGTTTTTCCTGTACTGCATTATCTGAATTTAAGTCAGAGTTAGAAATAGTCCAAATTTGTAGAAAATGAATAGAAAAATTGTGGAAGATGTACTTGAAGTTTTAGCGTTCAAGAGAACTGATTTTACAGAGAGCATTTTGAACACACCATTCATTGCTGCTCATTTTACATAATGCTACTTCTGAAGACCATTGAATTTATTTTAAGTTCCCATTATTGAATACTTTTCTGCTCTTTGGGGATGAGCTTTTCCTTGGTCTGTGATGGCAAAAGGTGTTTTCAAGGGAAAGGAAGGTGCCCTGTATTTCTTTAAGAATATATGGTCTGTATGGGTGCAGTTCCTGAGTGTCCTCTTCCTTAAAGCTTATATTTTGTAGCTTGAGTAAGTAAAAAAACTTAACTTGTATTAGAGAATGAACTACATTTAAATTTGATTATGATTAAAGGAAAAGGTAAAATGCTCCTTAAATTGTTTGCTTTTTTGTAGATTGTAGTATATAACTCAACAGAGAATTTTAGTGGTGACTCACTCTTATCATTTCTGGAAACTAAAAAATAAATGTAATAGTAATGCCTTAAAATGATTAGGAAGATACAAGTAGTGTTATGCTATACCTTTTTTCTGTTTCTTATTTAAACTTTCTTATGGTAGAAAGAATATTACAGGAGATAGAAAAAGTAACTTAATTTGTTACATAGATACTTGCAAAATCAACCATAGTCATAGTTTTAATGACATGTATGCCTGTTGTTCACTCTGCTGCATGCTTAATCATGAATTTTTCTGAAGCATGCAAAGCTTAGAAACATAAAGCTTGGAAATGTAAAGCCGATTTAACAACTTGAATGTTAAAGATATCACAAATCGATATACACATTTTAATCATATGTGTTTATCACTAATATTATATAAACACATACAAAACTTGGTTACTGGGCAAAGTAACCAAGACATTGTTGGGAATCTGGTCATGCATAAGAATTGCCGTGTTAGAGTTAAAAGAACATTTTTTTCTAGTTGTTTTTAAGTTCATGTTATTAGAATTTTGTTAAACATACACAGAGGCATTTCACAAGTTTAATGCTACTAAGTCCTCTGTTTACCTTATTAGTCTGACACTCTTTTCAGAACTTGCTTTTTTCCCCGGCAGTTGATCCAGTCCCCTGTGACAACCCCCCTTGGGCTGATTATGTTGAAGACAACTTCGGAAGAGCTGGCCTGTCCCCGTGAGGACCTCAGTGTGGCTCGGAAGGAGGAGTTGCGGAAGCTGCTGCTAGACCAGGTGCAGACAGTGCTTGGGCTACTGACAGGTGAGCAGTTCAGTGGTGCCAAGAGACAGAGGCCTTGGCACTCAGCATTTTTGAGCAGTTGTTGGAGCTGTTCCTGAGACTGAGCATAAAAATGAAAAAAATTTAGTGCTGTATTCCCAGCACTTACAGTCCAGTGTCTACCACCTAGGACCTCAAAATAGATTTGTAACTTATTTTCCTTGTAGTCTTTCATTAATTGGTCCTTGGGTCCTTACTGTAACTATGATTAATGAGGTAGAGCGCAGGTCATAGGAATGTGATCACAATGCTGATTACTGCACTTGAAGTAAGGTGGGTGGCAAGCATGTTATTTAAAATAATTTGAATTTAAAATCAGAAGAAGTTGGAGGAGTAGGAAGATACGAAAATTTCCCATTCTGTGTAGGGAAGTGAGACAAGGTGTGGAATCTGCCCCCTGTGCACTAACTAGATTGTAGTTGTATGTAGCATCTCCCTCTCCTGTTTGATTAGAGCCTCGTGACAATGTGTGAAGGGTAAGAACAGCAGAAAGCAAACCACGAAATGAGACAGGAAGATGGAAGGAGAGTGGAGCACTCTGAGTCCAGAGGGCCGTGGCTGCTGTGCTGCCATTAGACCTACTCGTGAGGGAGGTGCATGTGCAGCGCCTGGCCATGAGGCCCTCAAGGTGCAGGGAGCCTGGGCTTGCTGCTGTAGGAATCTTGTAGTGAAAAGTATTTTTATCTTTAGCTTCTCTACCCAGATTTTTTTTTTAGATGTCTAGGGCCCTTTTCTTTTGTATTTCTAGTTTAGTGCTTGGTACGTGGTGGGCACTTAAAATTGGTTGAAAGACTGATTGGAACAACACAGAGTGGTCAAGGAGGATAAGGGTTAACATGGCCACTGAGTGGATGGAGCGACCAGGTAACCCTGGAAAAGAGCAGTGTCGATGGAAATAGTGGGAAGAAGCTGCACTGCAAGGTCAAGGTGAGGCAGTAGAGTCCCCCTCTGAGTGGGGACAGTGCTTTCCAGAAGAAGACAGCTGGAAGTGAAGTAGAGAGTTATGGCCATAAGCTAGAGGGGGATATGTGGTCGAGAGACGGATGTTTAAATACTGGTGTTTGATCAAAGATATCAATACATTGTTTTTCTAAATCTGATTTTTATATGTTGGACTTCACTACTCTTTTAAACTCTGCCTCCCCTTTCTTGGTAGGTATCTTGGAGACTGTCTGGGACAAGCACAGTGTTACTGCTGCCACTCCACCACCATCCCCCACCTCAGGAGAAAGTGGTATGATCTGCCTGCCTGCCGGGTGTGCCGGCATTCCTTTTTTAAAATGCACTTGGGGGGTCTCAGCAGGGAATTAGCAGTAGCTTATGTACAGATAGAGATGCTGATTCTTCCTTAATCTATTTTTGGCCTTTTTGCCTATGTTTTTTGAGCAGCTCGCTTTCTACTCTTCTCATAAGTACTTGTGCTTTCTAGTATAATATTTTGAACAACACAGCTTCCTTCTTCTTGCCTATCATAAAGATGGCACCTTTGACCTTTTATCATCCAGCTGTCGTCCCCTTTAAGCTTATGATTGCTTTCCCTCTAGTTTGTTGCCCTTCTTTTTCTCTTTTTCACAAATTTCATGGCTGCGTTGCTTGTGCTGAGGTTGGTATGAGCCTGGGGCCTTGACAGGTGTGCTTTGTCATTCTGCAGGGGTGGCAAGAGGTGGGCAGCAGCCTGAAGGAGAGGATGTAGGAATGTAGAGCGCTTTCTTCTTCACTGGATGCAGGGAGAAGTCATGTTGGCCAAGACAGATGGGGGCCGGTGTGCAGTAGTCAGCCTTGAATTCACACCAGTTAAGAATAGAATGATAAAGCTTGGGCATATTTGCAGTTGTTATTAAATAGATTACTGGTTGCTAGTTATTGTTCACAATTATATTAATATCTGTTTCAAAATTCAGAGTACAGTTCATCTAAAGCTGACTACTTTCAAGAATGGATGGAAAGAGGAAATTGTATCTGAGCAGGAAATTTTAGTTTCTAAATACTCATGTTTACACTAAGTGATCACAGATGCTTTTCAAGTAGAGTACATCCTGTGAATTGGCACTTATTTCTTCCCCTATTGTAAAGGGTGATGTGGCTAATGAGAAATATTTCTACATCTTTCTCCTTTACCCCAAGGAAATGGGATGTTGAAATCAGACATCTCTAAGCCCAAACTGTTTTATGTAGCCTATTGTTAATATGTGGAAGTTGAAATTCTTGCAGAGTTACTGTAGAATTGAAAATATATCATGAAATTTTGAGGATTGCTCAAAGTACACTAATTTATTTGAAATTCCATTTATCGTACTTGGATTTTTAAAGAGGCATTTTTCATATTTTTTAGGTTAAAAACTGTTACAGAGTTCTAGAGTGCATTAAAAGCTCGTAGGAAATTGAACCTTAATTTGTATTTGGGGGCAAACCTTCATTCTTAGAGTGGATATTTGAGGTGGCTCAAGAGATTTCTATATTTTGCACAATTCAAATAGTTAAAGAAAAGTTTGCAAATGATTCAGAGATTTGATTTTATGAGTGAGTGAACACCTTGGAGTATCCGCAGTTTGGCTAGTCTTTAAATTTACCATTTTATTTAATTATAGTTTGAGATTAGTTCTTTTGAGTTAGGTATGTTTCTAGATAGTTGAATACTAGTTTGGCATCCATTATTAGCAGCAGTGTTTCCTGCAGAGAAGCTTATTTGTTTTTCCAAGATCATTTTCTAGTACCAAAACCTGTGTGTTTTAGTTGGCTGTGTTCAGATACATGTTCTGAGCTAACCGAGTTTATACTTTCATAGACTTTATTTTCCTCAGGGCCAGGTTGAGGACTATCAGATAATACAAACCAGAAATATGTGCTTACCTCTTTTATGTGTTGCTTAGATTTTATGAGGTTAGGTAAAATAAAATATGAACCACCTTGACATTTCCATGTAACAAAACTTTAAACTATGGTGCATACTTCTTGAGAATTGCCTTTTAAACACTATTAAATTTTTTCAAAATGTTGAATTTTAGTATTTGAGAAAAAGCAAAATAAATCGAGACAATGTAGGGCCTAGGGAGTTAAGTAAGCTTTTAAGTTGGTATACTTCCCCTTTCAAAAAAAAAAAAAAGGATTGCTTGTTCATTTGTTGTGACATTTTTCTTTCTCTTTATGATAATTGTAAGTGAAGTCATCAGATCTGGCTCCATTATTTGGACAGTGCTTATGATTTATTTAATCAAGATTCATTTTGATGCTTTTGCGCAACTATCTTTGTGCACTTAAGGCACCAAGTTAAACAGTAAAACTTCCAGAAAATTGTTCAGCTTTCTTGACCATAAGCTCGATTTTTGTAGTGGAAATTTATTCTGAGAAACCTTAGGGTTCAGTGAATCAACCAAACTAATTCCTGCTGGACTCTCCGTGCCCTGCCTGAATTCCTGTGTAGTTCCCTGTCAGATTTAGGGGAGCTCCCAAGGGGCTCCCCTTAGACTTTTGGTCTTTTTCTCTGTATACTTTTTTTTTTTTTTGAGACAGAGTCTTGCTCTGCCACCTGGGCTAGAGTGCCATGGCGTCAGCCTAGCTCACAGCAACCTCAAACTCCTGGGCTCAAGCGATCCTCCCTGCCTCAGCCTCCCAAGTAGCTGGGACTACAGGCATGTGCCACCATGCCCAGCTAATTTTTTTTTCTATTTTAGTTGCCCATCTAATTTCTTTCTATTTTTGGTAGAGAGGGGGTCTCTCTCTTGCTCAGGCTCGTCTCGAACTCCCGACCTCAAGTGATCCTGCCACCTCGGCCTCCCTGAGTGCTAGGATTACATACGTGAGCCACCGCGCCTGGCCCAGGGTCTTGCTTTGTTGCCCAGGCTAGAGTGCAGTGGCATGATCATAGGTTACTGCAGGCTCGAGCTCCTAAGCTTACGTGATCCTCCCGTCTTAGCCTTCTGAGTTGCTGGGACTACAGTGTGTGCTACCACACTTGGCTAATTTTTTTATTTTTTATAGACACTTGGTCTCGCTATGTTGCCGAGGCTGGTCTCAAACTCCTGGCCTCAAGTGACCCTCTTGCCTTAGCCACCCAAAGTGCTGGGATTGCAGGCATGAACCAGTGAGCTCCGCCCAGATTTTATAATTTCAAACCAAGGTACAGATAATTACACTGATCATACCGCCCAGTTCATTGCACTTGTGTATCACTGGTCTGTAGAAGACCCTGCTCCTTTTTAATTTATTTTCCTTCATGCCCATTCTTCTCCTATTTGCCTTTCCCACAGTGAGCAGCCATTGTAATGTCGATAATGTGGATTTTTTTTTTGGTAACATGTTCTTATAAAAACTTAATGTTTTGTGTCCATAGCTTTTAATATAGGTACATGGTATGGTAATACTGTAATTCTGTTTCTTAACTTTTATTTAACAGTATCCTTTTAGAGTCTCTCCCTACTGTTGCCTGTGTCCTTGGGCTATTGCTTGTACATACGCATCCCCAGCATTTTCCTTGTCTTCTCCCCTCAGTGAGGAACCAGCTTGTTGTGACTCCCCAGCTGCACACACCACTGTCTGTCCCCTCACAGACCTCGGTGAGGGTTGCTTTAGGAGGAGAATGGTCAGGTGGTGGGATTTAATGACCAGCGGGACTGCAGAGTGCCAGGGTCCTCTTCAGTGTGGCTGTTGCTCCTGCATGGATGTTCCGTGTCCATCTCTCGCCCTGAACACTTGATGTTCACCAACATTATTCTTTTTTTTCAGTTGCCTTTTAATTTGCATTTTCTGGTTACTAATGAATTTGGTATCTCTTTATATGCTTTTGAGTTTCTTCTTCGGAAAATTATCTCTTCATATCAGCTGCCTGTTTTTATGTTGTGATTGTACTTGTTGATGTGCAGCATTTTTCTTATGTATTTTAGCTTTTAGTCCTTTTTAGAAATTGTTAATGTCTTCTCTTGGTCTGTTATCTGCCTGATAACTTTCCCTTATGTTTTTCATTGATTAGAAACTCTTAATTTTGATGTTATTAAATTTATTAGTATTTTTTGTTAAGGTTTCCATTTTAGTAGTTTTAATAAGTCTTTTTTTTTTCCCTTTCCCTATAGCTCAGATACTTGTATATTTTCTTCTATTAACTTTAAAGTTTTGTCTTTAGTTTAAGCCTTTAATTCATTTGGTGTCCAACTTTATATGTGATGTTAGGGATTTTTATTTATTTATTTAATGCCCATGTATAATTTTTTTTCAAAAACAATGTCATGATTTTGGAGAAGAGTAGAAAGAAAAGAATAACTTGGGTGGGCGTGGGGCTTACAGCTGGAAAATAGTCCTGTCCTTATCTCCACTGCTGACTTCTGGGAAACTG
This sequence comes from Propithecus coquereli, assembly GCF_000956105.1. Lineage (NCBI taxonomy): Eukaryota > Metazoa > Chordata > Mammalia > Primates > Indriidae > Propithecus > Propithecus coquereli. The sequence goes on from NW_012137969.1 coordinate 8,484,444, forward strand.
CTATTCTACAGATCTCACTAACGCTCAATTTAAGTGAAAACACTGAAGATTATATCCAGATTTTTTCCCCCAAGAATCACAGTCAGTTATCTTATTTTGCTATACTGTTAACTTTTTCTAATTGGTGTTTCAACATTGAGCATATTGATTTTATTTTTTTACTTTATAGGTAACTAAACTGATTTTCTTTTCTGTTTTTTTTTTTGGCAAAGACAATCACTTGAAGTGGTTTGTAAGAGATTTGATAATGGATATCTGAAAAGCCTTTTCTGTTTTCAGGTGACCTACTAAGTAACCTGTTGCAGAGTCCTAGTTCAGCCAAACTGTTGAATCAGCCAATCCCCATCCTTGATGCGGAGAGTGAGTATATCTGTTCCCTGGCCTTGGAGTGCCTGGCCCATCTCTTCAGTTGGATTCCTCTGTCTGCCAGCATCACCCCGTCCCTCCTTACCACCATCTTCCACTTTGCACGCTTTGGCTGTGACATCCGGGCCAGAAAGATGGCATCAGTTAACGGCAGCAGCCAGAACTGTGTCTTGGGTCAGGAGCGCGGCCGGCTTGGGGTCCTGGCCATGTCCTGCATCAATGAACTCATGTCCAAGAACTGTGTGCCTATGGAATTTGAGGAGTATTTACTGCGTATGTTCCAGCAGACTTTCTACCTCCTGCAGAAAATCACCAAGGATAACAATGCTCACACAGTGAAGAGCAGGCTAGAAGAGCTCGATGAGAGGTAATGAGAACAGGTGTGGAGCTGGTATGCCCTGAGAAAGGGCCCAGACTGTTTATCATGCTGTGCCGCATAGCATCTGTAATCCTCTTTGATTTCAGAATATGGGGCTCCTGGTGAGGAACAGAAAGGTAGGTGTGTACCAGTAAGTCTGAGATTAGCTGGAAGGGATAGGGTGGTTAAGGGAAATGAGTTGAGTTTGAAAAGTGATTGTGGATTGTGTAGGTTTGTTGTCTTTTTTCCCCCATCCACCTCCTGTCCTCCCTTCCACGCCTCTTTCCCCCTTTTCCTCACTATTTATCTGCAGGTCTGAGGTGGTGCAGGAACTGAGACTGCTGCTCATGCGTAGCCAGGAACAGGAGAAGAGGTCCATGGAGGTACAGGAGTTACAATCGCCTTTCTCACTTGGTGTTGCTTGTCAGTTTTTACTATTTGACTTTTCCCAAGTGAACATCTTGCAGTGTATAGGAATGTCCTTTTAATTGTCAGTTTTACACAAA
>NW_012137969.1:8488688-8489541 GCF_000956105.1 Propithecus coquereli
TAAGGAGGTGGCTGGTTTTCTCATTGTTGCCTTTTGTCATCTTGTCTCATTTAGCTACATTGAGAAGTTTACTGACTTTCTGCGGCTCTTTGTGAGTGTTCACCTAAGAAGAATCGAGTCCTACTCTCAGTTTCCTGTGGTGGAGTTTTTGACACTTTTGTTCAAGTACACATTTCATCAGGTAAAGCACCAAAACCATCCTTCTCTTCCAGAGAAAAGGTGTACTTGTTATTTTCAGGAGAAAGAACTTTATTTCCCAGATATTTATGTAATGCTTCCTATGTGAAGATTAACACGTGTAATCTTCATAACAGCCCTATGAGGTAGGTACTATTCATCTCCATTTTACAGATTAAGAGGCTGAGCCACAGAGCAACTTGCCTGAGCATACAGGCTTACGGGTCATACAGTTGGTAAGTGGTAGAGCTGGGATTTAAATCCACAGAGTCTGTGCTCTTAACCACTATTGTGTTAGAGAAGCAAAATACAGAAAAAGTTTGAAATCAGGGTTTGAAATTAGTTCTATTCTGTAGCTGTCACCAAGATCTTCCACAAGATTATATAATATATAGTGAAGCTTTCAACAGCTAAGTTTTGGTGATGTCCAGTTTTTTTCCCTAGGATGACAACAAATTTTTGGAGCTCCTATTGTATTTCAGGGGCTAGGCATGTAACCTTCACAAGCAAAGTCCTTGTGTTCATCGGGAGTTTATATTCTAGTGACCCAGTATTTTTATAAATATAGATAAACAGCTTTATTGAGGAAATATTTGTAGATTGCCTGACAGCAAAAGCTGTTAATATTGGATTGCCTTTTGTTATTTAGCTATACAGAGTTAAGCTCTTTCCTTTT
>NW_012137969.1:8489591-8507435 GCF_000956105.1 Propithecus coquereli
AAAGAGAAAATACAGAAAGAAGATAAAGGAGAGATGTTAATGTTGGCACAGGTTAATGTGACACATACTTATATTTCTTTGTTATTGTTCTCTTGATTGGAGCTTAAAATTACGTAGCCTTTTTTTCTTACAGTACTCTAAAAGATGACTCCATCAGAGTACTCTGAGGCAGGGCCTTATTATTTATTTCCCTTGTAGATGATGTCATTTATGTATCTTGTAGCTTTTACTAATGCAATGCTACTGCTGTAGAAAAACGAGGGAAATTGGAGACTTACGTTATGAACAATCATGTTGACTGTTCAGAAACTTTCAAGTAGTTAAATTGTATTGAATTAGTAAATATTTGTAGATTGCCTGACAGCAAAAGCTGTTAATATTGGATTGCCTTTTGTTATTTAGCTATACAGAGTTAAGCTCTTTCCCTTTCCTTAGAGTAAATAGCAGAATATTAAGGCAAGTGCCTAAAATTAAGAAACTTTCAGTGCTTTTTAAATTGAGCAGTTTAATTTTTCCTAAAGCTAAAAAATTGATTTGTAAGATTATTTTTGGTTTGGTTTACTGTGTAAACAAGCTTTATGTGACATTTGCTTTGTATAATCACAAAAGAACTCATCTGATATGGTAGTTTTTTTTATTATTTGGTGATAGCTTTCTATATGAATTCAAAGGCATCAGTATTCACACATTTTTTTATATCTTTTCTAGCTGTGGTTAAGAAAGGCTGTGTTATCTTCATATGTTAATTAAAAAATGTAGCTGCTTATACTATCAGTTGGTTTGCCTTTTACTTTAAGTACAATATAGTCACAGACACTTTGTTGCGGCTCCTATTTGGATAGTATAGAAATACCATATGGTTTATCTGTATGCTGATTTTGTTATGTGTAACTTTTGTGCCCTTGGTTTTGTATTTTAATCCTATGCTTCCTATTGCCCCGTGAAAGCTGAGAGGTGCCTGGGAGGAGAAAGGTGACATAGATAATAGTGTGTGCTTGCTTCCTGGTCTGGGGTCCCTCACCACTAATTCTGAACTGCTCCATCCATTCTGAGGTGTTTAGGGGCTGCTTAACCAGGTTCTTGGCTTTTCTTCTCCTCTACTGCCTTTTTTCTTAACTTTATACTGTTCATTAGCACCTGTACCAGAAGGTGGGCAAGGGAAAGAAAATGAGGTACAATAAAATGTGTAGTTTTAGGTACTGAACAGTCTTGTTTGTATTTTTTTTTAATTGGATTGGAGATTAAAGTAAAATTGAGACCGCTCGATGTTTTGCCTGTGACTTCTCTTTGTTCTTCTGTGGGTGGTAGAGCATTGAGTGCACCTTCCTAACTAGCAGTAAACTGGTTGATGACTTAGAATGTCCATGTAAAACTGTAATGTAATACATGAGCTGAGTGATAGTGAGGAGTTCTTACTCTTAAGTCTTAGTGATTGACGGCACCAGGGAGAAGTCTGTCTGTACTTTCCTGTCTCTAAAAACAACTGATTTTAATGCCTTACTATTTTTTAAGTACATGGCCCCATGATCCACAGAAACAGCCATTTTCCTTATCAAAATATTTTTTAAAAGTTGCAAATAAGCTCACATACGTGTGAGCCAGTTACAGAGGTCAGACAGGCAGGTTGGCCACCCTCAGGGAGATAGGTCCCAGGAACATTATGGGACACTATTTCTGGGCCAGTTTTGCTTTTCTTTCCTTGTTTCTTTTTTTTCTTTTTCTGGTTTTTTTTTCCCTTTCTTTTTATTTATTTATTTTTTTAGAGACAGGGTCTTGCTCTGTCGCCAGGCCGGAGTGCAGTAACATGATCGTAGCTCACTGCAACCTTGAACTCCTGGACTCAAGCAATTCTCTCGCTTCAGCCTCCTGAGTAGCTGGGACTATTGGTGTGTGCCGCCATGCCTGGCTAATTAAAATTTTTTTGTTGAGATGGGGTCTCGCTATATTGCCCAGGCTGGTCTTGAACCCCTGGCCTCAAGTGATCCTCCCACCTCAGCCTCCCAAAGTGCTGGGCTTACAGGTGTGAGCCACTGTGCCCGTCCTCAATTTTGCTTTTCTGAGGAGTAGTTGTGTTCTCCCCCTTTATTATTTCACTTATTTCTGCTTTAACACATAGCTTTTCACAGTTATGAATTTCAGAATTGCATTTAGCCATTATTTAATTTTTAGCTAAGGCCTAGTATGTCATTACCTTTTTGTTGGTCTCTGAAATGTGATATATGAACTTACGTCCATCTCATTTTCTAATCACCTTTTGGTATTTAGGGGCTTAAAATGACAGTTTCTGAAATGTGAGAGTGATGATGTGCTGTGTATTTAATAACAAATTTCTCTTATCCTTGCAGCTATGACCCACACTCTTGTGTGAAATCATTTTATGAATACAAACGAATTGGGGATTCACTGTGATGTTTAAGAAAGAGCACTGGATTGGGTGTGGGTGATAGTCCTGTTCTGCCATGAGCTGGCGGAGTGACTTTGAGCTGGTTGCTTTATCTCTGTGGGCCTTGTCTGTAAAATGGAAATATCAGGCTAAAGTTCCTGAGGCTTGTCCAGCTCTAACAGACATCCCTTACATTTGAAATCACTTTTAGAGTGAGTTGGGATGTGCTATGTTTAATTAGCAACAGGAGCCAGGCTGTTTTCCCAGGGGGGAAAAATGAACATTAGGTTGCAAGCCTGAATATATCTTACCTGGATGCCATGCCCTTTGTATAGCCTGGTTTTGTTTTTGTGTCTTTAGCACAGTTCATTTTATTGTAATATTTTGGCCTCTTAGCAAAGATAGTCAGCCTTCTACTCTTGCCAGAGTGAAATGACACAGTGATCTGCCTATCAGCTTTTTAGCATCATTTCCTTTCACTTTAATTGGGTCATAACACTAATGAATTAGAAAATATAAGAGTACTAGCTTATAAGCAGCCTTAGTCGACAGTGTCTGAGGATTAAAGTTGCTTTTCTGCTATGTTTCAGGTGGTAATGGAATGAAGGGTTGCCTGTCCTGTAGGTAATTGTTGCAGGCCTTTATATTTTTAACTAAAAATATATTATAAATCTGTATAGTTCTGTACTGAAAGAAATTTGGATTGAATTTAAGTTCTCTTCTAAGGAGGTGGCTGGTTTTCTCATTGTTGCCTTTTGTCATCTTGTCTCATTTAGCTACATTGAGAAGTTTACTGACTTTCTGCGGCTCTTTGTGAGTGTTCACCTAAGAAGAATCGAGTCCTACTCTCAGTTTCCTGTGGTGGAGTTTTTGACACTTTTGTTCAAGTACACATTTCATCAGGTAAAGCACCAAAACCATCCTTCTCTTCCAGAGAAAAGGTGTACTTGTTATTTTCAGGAGAAAGAACTTTATTTCCCAGATATTTATGTAATGCTTCCTATGTGAAGATTAACACGTGTAATCTTCATAACAGCCCTATGAGGTAGGTACTATTCATCTCCATTTTACAGATTAAGAGGCTGAGCCACAGAGCAACTTGCCTGAGCATACAGGCTTACGGGTCATACAGTTGGTAAGTGGTAGAGCTGGGATTTAAATCCACAGAGTCTGTGCTCTTAACCACTATTGTGTTAGAGAAGCAAAATACAGAAAAAGTTTGAAATCAGGGTTTGAAATTAGTTCTATTCTGTAGCTGTCACCAAGATCTTCCACAAGATTATATAATATATAGTGAAGCTTTCAACAGCTAAGTTTTGGTGATGTCCAGTTTTTTTCCCTAGGATGACAACAAATTTTTGGAGCTCCTATTGTATTTCAGGGGCTAGGCATGTAACCTTCACAAGCAAAGTCCTTGTGTTCATCGGGAGTTTATATTCTAGTGACCCAGTATTTTTATAAATATAGATAAACAGCTTTATTGAAGTATAATTTTACATACCATGAAATTCTTTCATTGTAATTGTACAGTTCATTGATGTTCAGAGAATGGATAGAGGTGTACAGCTGTCACTGCTCTCCAATTTTAGATATTTCTATCACACCCTATCCCTTAGTTCAAAAATTTTTTATTGAACTATGACATACATACAAAAAAGTGCATAAATCATATGTGTATAGTTGGATGATGAGTTTTCCCAGAATAACCATGCCTATATAACTGCTACCTAAGTCAAGAAATAGAATGTTCCCAGCACCCCCGGGACACTCTCATGTCCTTTCCAGTCACTTCCCCTCTTGTCTCTCAGAGCAGCAGCCCCAGTCCTGACCTTAACAACACAGATTAGTTTTGCCTGTTTTAGAACTTCTCTGAACAAAAGCATATAATGTATATTTGTTTTGTCTGTTTTTCTTTTTTGTTTACATTATGTTTGTGAGATTCATTCGTGTTGTGTGTGGCAGTAGTTTGTGCATTTTCATTGTGTTATACTAAATCATTGTCTGAAAATCCATTCCACTGCTGATTTGGCTGCTTCTAGTTCTTGGTGACCATGAATCATGTTGCAGTGAACATTCTTACATATGTGCTTTTTGATGTACTTAGGTAGCTTTTCTGTTGGTGTATACCAGGGATGAAACTACCAAGTCAATGAGGGCATCTGCTTTTTAAAAGTAGATTTTTTTTTTTTTTTTTTGGCTAAAAAACCACTAGTGTTGTAGCTTACTGTGGCTGGAGGAGAGGCAAGGGTCTGGGCGGGGTGGTGGTTGTGTATGTGATGGTGGATTTGGAGCAAGGGTTTGGTGTGGAGGAAGCTGGCTTTTCTTATAGAAGGACTTGGCATGTGAAAATAAAAGTACCCAGGGGTAAGGGCGAACCATTCCTGGGTGAGGAGTGGGGGCCACAGTTGGAGGAGGAGGACCAAGGCTTGAAGAAGTGTCAAGATGTCTGGTAGAGGGGCCAGTGTGTCTAGAGCAAGAAGGAAAACATGCTGAGCTCACTAGTCCTAGGGAGGAATAGAAGAGATTGGGGGAGGGTGAGGACGGAGGGGAGAAGCATCAGGTGGGTCGGTTTTGAGATGGATACAGAGAAACCTTAAAGGAGAGCAGGAAAAAGGATTTGAGAGAATGTTGAGTGAGTGTTAAATAGATATTTTAGGAAAAGTGGGGCAGAAGTGAAAGCAAGAAGGAGCCAGTGCTGAGGTTGCAAAGAAGGGGCTTATTTGGGGAAATGGAATGAAAATATCTTGAAATTTTATTCCTTATGTAAGATGGGATTTTTAAAAAACATATGTAATATAGAAGAAAAGCTAAAAGAATGTTTTAAAATGTGCAGTCTTATCCCTGTTTCTTTAGACTTGGACCCAAAAGTTGTGTGTTTGAGCTCTGGGTGTTTCTGTTAGGGCTGTGTCCCTGGACAAGTCTTTTTATAATCATTTCCTTAAATTTTGGTTTCCTCACGTAAGAAGATAGATGGCAGTGGTATCTTCAGGGTCTTTCCCAGGGTTTATCCTTGGTGATTCTTTCACTAGACTGGTATGTATTAGTTTTCCACTGAACTTAAAGTGGTTGTTTTGTTTTTATATATTATATTTATTTATTGGGAAAAGAAATAGACATGTGGTCATGAAGCAAACAACAAGCTTCTTTCTTCCTCCCTATACCTGGAGGCCATTGTCAGGCGAGGTCCTTTCTGCTCTCTTGTCCTCCTGTATGAGGACCTTCTTTCTGCGTGCAGGCTTGCCAGCTGTGGAGTGGGCGTGTCCTTGAGGTCCAGACAGCATCATATTCTAGCACAAGGGGGTTAGGAACCCAGTGCTGTGTCCCAGTGTACTCTGGGCATACTGGGACAGGGTGCACTCTAGAGTCAAGGCCTGGGAGTAGGGGAGTTCTTTGGGATAAGATTTAAAAGTAAGCAATTATTAGGTCATTAAATATGAAATGTCTGATTTCAGATCAAAAGTGTAGTTTATTATATCTCAGACAAGAAGCAGCACAATTAAAGTACATGCCTAATCTCGACATGGTTTTGCCTTTTTTTTTTTTTTTTTGAGACAGAGTCTCACTCCGTTGCCCCCAGTAGAGTGCCGTGGCGTCAGCCTAGCTCACAGCAACCTCAAACTCCTGGGCTCAAGCGATCCTCCTGCTTCAGCCTCTCAACTAGCTGGGACTACAGGCGTGTGCCACCACACCCAGCTATGTTTTTCTATTTTTAGTAGAGATGGGGTCTTGCTCTTCCTCAGGCTGGTCTCGAACACCTGAGCTCAAGCGATCTTCCCGCCTCGGCCTCCCAGAGTGCTAGGATTACAGGTGTGAGCCACTGTGCCTGGCTGAGTTTTGCCATCTTAACGGTAGCTTGTTTATGCCAGCAGTGAAGAAGCCTGGAGAGCAAGTGGTGATGAAATCTTGAAAGACATTTTCCACAGCTTGTTGAGAATTGAATATTTTTCCTTGTAAGAACTGTTCCAAAGCCTAGAAGGAAGTGGTAGTCAGTTGTTGCAAGGTCTGGTGAATACATATGGCAGAGAGTTTCCAAGTCCAGCTGCTGTAGTTTGAGCAGCGCTGTTTGCATGACATGTGGTCAAGTGTTGTCTTGCAAGAGGATTGGCCTGTCTGTTGACCAGTCTCAGCTGCTTACTTGCAAGCATCCCCATCATTTTGTCCAACTGGTTGCAGTAGACATCTGCTGTAATCAACTGCCCAAGTTTCATGAGGTTGTAGTGGATAATGCCAGTGCTGGACCCCAAACAGACATCATTAGCTTTTTTTGATGAGTATTCGATTTTGGGCTCTGTTTTGGCACTTATCTTTATCCAACCGTTGTGCCGAACGCTTACGATTGTCAAAAAGAATCCATTTTTCATCACATGTAACATTATAGTGTAGAAATGGTTCACCTTTATTTCGTGACAACAAAGATGGGAAAGCTTCAAGATGATTTCTCTTCTGACGTCTAATTCATGGGGAACCCATCTATTCAGCTTCTTTGCCTTGCTGATTTGTTTCAAATGGTCCAATATTGTTGGAATAGTAATGTCAGACCTTGCTGCTAATTCACATGTAGGTTGAGATGGACTTGCTTCCACTACAGGTTTCAGCTCATCATTATCTACCTTGGTGTCTCAGGTCACCCACATGCCTCATTTTCAAGATTAAAATCACCATAACAGAACTTCTCAAACCATCGACATACTGTGTATTCATTAGCCACAACCTTCCCAAACCCTTCATTGATATTTCGAACTGTCTGTGCTGCACTGGTTCCATGATGGAACTCCTATTCAAAAATAACACGAACTTTTGACTTATCCATGCTCTAAAAAAAAATTTTGAAAGATAATTACAAGCCAAAATGTGCATTTGAAAGACTGAAGATGTACTTTCACAACAAAAATAAAACAAGAAGTATCAAAGTGAAATGTCAGAGATATCAACTGTCCCTCTGGCCACTAGTGCTCCCAGGTATTGGCCTCTACTATGACTTTCCTTTCTGGCTGAGCCTTTGGATGCAGCTGTCCAAGCCCATGATTTCTCTGTCACCCTGCTGCTAGTCTTACTGCATCCTCACCAGGTCTTTCTCGGTCTCGCACTTTTCATTTTGCCCCTTATTTCTAAAACAGGGCCTGAGATGGTATGACCTAGGGGAGAGGGCCTCTTGAGTGGGAGTCTTTTTTTTTTTGTTTGAAACAGAGTGTCACTCTTTTTCCTGGGCTAGAGTGCCATGGTGTCAGCCTAGCTCACAGCAACCTCAGATTCCTGGGCTCAAGCGATCCTTCTGCCTCAGCCTCCTGAGTAGCTGGGACTACAGGCATGCGCCACCATGCCCGGCTAATTTTTCTATATATATTTTTAGTTGTCCAGCTAATTTCTTTCTATTTTAGCAGAGACAGGGTCTCGTTCTTGCTCAGGCGGGTCTTGAACTCCTGAGCTCAAACGATCCGCCCGTCTCGGCCTCCCAGAGTGCTAGGATTACAGGTGTGAGCCACCGCGCCCGGCCTTGAGTGGGAGTCTTAAGATCCACGTTCTAGTTCTGATTCTGGTCCTTAATTGTCTTGTCTTGTTACCTTAGGTAGGTCACTTGACTTAATAGGCTTGGTTTTTTTTTTTCCTTTTCTTTTTTTTGAGACAGGGTGTCTTGCTCTATTGCCTGGCCTAGAGTGCAGTGATGTCATCATAGGTCATTGCAGCCTTGAACTCCTGGGCTCAGGTGATCTCAGCCTCCCAAGTAGCCAGGACTACGGGCATGTGCCACCATGCCCGGCTAATTTTTCTTAGTTTTTTAGAGACAAGGTCTCACTATGTTGCCCAGGCTTGTCTTGAACTCCTAGCACCTTGGCCTCCCAAAGTGCTAGGATACAGGTGTGAGCCACTGCACCCAGTTAGTTTCTTTATCTATAAGATGGGAAGAAGAAAAATAGCTATCTGTCCACTTTCCAAGCCTGTTGTAAAGATCAAATAAACCAATGCAAATGGAAACCAAACATTGTAAACCACTTAGAAGATAAGAGTGGTATCATTAGTTTCTTAAGGAAACTTGTCAGGATTTTCAGTGGTCAAATAGCCCTGGAATCTGAAAAGTAAATCTGAGCACAGGTACATTTTAAAAATGGGTCTGTGAAAAGTTTGAAAAGTTAAGTGACTCCAAAAGTAGAGCCAGCCTATCACCCTTATGACCTCAATGACCTGTGTCCACAATGATTGTCAAAGGCCAGATCATGGGCAGCCTGTGGGCAGCGGTGCCTGCAGGTATGGATGTGAGTGGTGGTGTTTGCAGGTTGTACAGGGGGTGTATCTGCTCACTTTTTTTTACTGGTCTTGAGCCATATATTAATAGTAAATCCTTACTTCAAAGGCAAGAGGATGACATGTATAATTGTGAAGTACTTTTATGTATCCATAAAACTTGGATTTTTGTGGTGGCTTTTTTCAAAAGCACTTCCACATGCATTCGATCAGTTATGTTCTTTTCAGTGGCCTGGTGGGCATTTTTAACCAGGGAAGGACAGACTGGATGACTTACTTAAGGGAAGCTCAGCAAGTTGAAGCCCGGACAAGACTCTGTTGCCTGGGTTTGCAAGTTGAGTGTCCTGTCCACTGACTACCTGTATTATTTTCACATGGCTTATTAATTGTTCTTCCTGGCTTTTCTCCTGTTTCTTTTCATGTTCCAGACATCCTGGCTTTTGCCAGGTATGAAGTGGAGACAGGAAATGGTCATTGGTTTTCTAAGGTTGGTCCTGTCAGTGGTCCTGACTGACTTGTAGAAGTCTAGTTCCAGAGCTGCCCTTTGGGTAGCGAATTTGTAGTCTGCCTAGTTTTTTAAGTTATAGTTTTTCTGTCTCAGACTTGAGCTTGGGTGCAGAACTCCCATTGAACTCTACCACACAATCTTAGTTATTTCTTGGGCAAATTCTTAATATGCATGTGTAAACTTCTGGATCTCCTTGTGGATCAGAAATGGAAGGAAACTGATCCAAGAAGGTGATGATACTTTTCCTTTCCATGACTGATGTTGCCACTAAATATATGGTTCAATGAAGCAGTCACTAGAAAAACCAGTGGGTTCTTACAGGTGGTGAGAATTTGAGTGACTGTGTCAGGGATTGGGGACCACAAGTTGAACCTGAATGTGTGTGGGAAGGACTTGATATTGGAGAGTATAGTGCCTAGATTTTGCATGGAATAGAATCTGAAAGCTCTTGAGAAAGTTGACCAGTGCAAGGGTCTAGGCACCAGGATCCTGCAAAGACTTGCTCTTCTCGCTTCGACCTTATCTATACCTCGTTAGAGTTTGCCCTTAGCCTGTTTGACACCCCTACTTTTGCAAATAGGCTAATGCCCTGAGGATCAGACTTACCAAGCTCATTTTCAATCTATTATATGGGAAGACTGCAGATGTGACTTTCCTTACATTCCATTGGATGAACCTGTCACTTGTGGAGCCACTGAAACTTATTTTTGGTTTTGTAATTGTTCATAATGGAAAGAACACTGGCTGGAGGAAGAAGGACCTGTTCCTACCCCTGACTTTCAGCAGCTCGTTATCTTTGGATCTCAATCTCTTTCTTTCTAAAATGAATTTGAATTAGCTGATCTATGAGAGCCCTCTCCACCACAGTCTCAGATTTTAGAATAGGCTTATGCTTGGCTTATTTTGTAACTCAGTTTGTCCCCGATAGTATCTCCCTAATGATGCATTCTCTGGTACCCTTGTCTTGTCTTGTTTGGTTCAATAGCGCCCAGTGGTGAAGACTGACTGGAAGTGCCAGTTTTGGTTAGTGGGAAACTGAGGGAATGGAAATAGGCTTATGGTTTTACCATTCTGGTGGAAGTAAACGCTGGCATGTGTGTGTTTCTAAGGAATAGTTGCATTAAATAATTTCATTGTCTGGATTTCTTTTGTACCATAGCCTACTCATGAAGGTTACTTCTCTTGTTTGGATATCTGGACGCTCTTTTTGGACTATCTGACAAGTAAAATAAAAAGTCGTCTTGGAGACAAGGAAGCAGTTCTCAACAGGTAAATTCTACAAACAATGATAACTAGAAATAGTCATTTTTACCAGTTATTCTTGTGGTTTAAAGGGGCAATCATGCAGCTGGATCTCTTCAGGGAAACTGAGTCACATCAGCTGTTTAGGCAGTAATGCCATTAAGCATTTTCTTCTTTTTTCTTTTAAATATCTTGTTTTCTTAAAACATTTTTTCTGATTAAAAAGTAACATTTATTATTAATTTTTAGGTACACTAATGCTTTTGTGGTATGTCTTTTTAAATGTTTTAAAATGGCCCTTATTTTGGAGGTACATACTGAAGTATTTATTGGATAAAATGGTGTGACATCTGGGATTTGCTTTAAAATAACCCAGTGGGGGTAGACGGGAAGTAGGTTGGTGTAGAGAAGAAACAGGCCTGGCTATGTGTTGGTAATTGATGTTGAAGTTGGTTCATAGGAACTTGGGGTTCATTATGTTCTCACTCCTTTTGTATGTGTTTGAAAATTCCCCCAATAAATGAATAAATACCTGTCATTAAAAATATTTATTTTTAAAACTAGGAAAAGAGAGAGAAGATAGAGAAAAATATAAAGAAGATATGTTATTCATAATCTCACACTCCAGAGATACTTGCTTTTGTACTTTTATTGTATTTCTTAAAAATGGAAAATGGGACAAGATTTGTTTTTTTTTTCCCCCCGTATGTTTCTCAAACCCATTTTTCCTGCTTGCAGGCAGAAAGTGTATTTTCTGTACAATATGATCTTAGTGCCACTGGGTGGGGAGAAGAGGGGAAGTTGGAGATTCAGCATGCCAGGGAAATAATAGCAGGATCCATGTATGGGGAAAGTAAAGATGGCTGTTTTCTTAGCAGATATATACCTGTCATAGTCTCAGTATGTGGCTGCATTCCAGTCACATGGCAGTTATGAAGGAGGCAAAAGAATGTATTTTACATTGTAGGATCAGAGTAGTTTCCTATTAAACTAAACCTGATTCTTGTATTTCTAGTGTACAGATGCAGTTATGGTATGAGGTTACAAACTAGGTGATGTGGCCCTAGGTACTTTATCACACTTACTTAAGAGAGGGCCTGCAGATTTCACTCAGTTTGATTATAGCTCTTGCTTCTTTGTACGATATTTATAAGAGCGATTTCAGATGAGGTGGCCATTGTGTGCAAAACCTGTCCAGTGGATGAGGGAGGGAGGTTCTATAGTGTGACTAGGAATCAGGCAGACCTGGAATCCTGGTTTTGTAGTTCCTACCTGGGTAAGTTACTTAGCCCTTGGAAGCTTCTCTTTCCTCATTTGTGAAATGGAGATGATACTAAGCGTTGTTATGGGCTGGGTGTGGGTCATACCTGTAATCCTAACACTCTGGGAGGCCTAGGTGGAAGGATCTCGAGCTCAGGAGTTCGAGACCAGCCTGAGCAAGAGCGAGATCCCATCTCTACTAAAAAGAGAAAAAATTGCGCCTGTAGTCCCAGCTACTCAGGAGGCTGAGGCAGGAGGATGGCTTGAGCCCAGGAGTTTTGAGGTTGCTGTGAGCTAGACTGATGCCATGGCACTCTAGCCCAGGTGACAGAATGAGACTCTGTCTCCAAAAAAAAAAAAAGAGTTCTTGAGACATTAAATGAAATAATAAACTAATGCATTTAGAATGCTTGACACATTGTAAGTGCTCAGTAAATGGTACCGATGCTTTTTTTGTTTGTTTGTTTGTTTTGTTTTTAGAATAGTTAGAATTCAAGGAAATCATGTATGTAAAATGCCTGGTGGCACAGTGTCTAGATGTATTAGGCACTCGATAAATGGTCACAGTGATGACAACAAGAAGTCATAGATGATGTTACTGCCGTTTGACTGTGGTGGTGACCATGGAGTTAGGTGACAGGGCCCCTGGATAGTGTAAAGGCATTTGGCCCACCCCCATATGTTTACCTTCCTGCCCAGCTGTCTGTCATCTGTTGTCACAGTTGTTAGTGGTTCTGGCTGACCACTTTAAATACTAGGAATTTTTCATTGATTGTTTTATCATTTTAATGAGGCTTTCTAATGACTTATTTTTTAAAACATATATGTAACACTTTTTTTTTTAAAGACAAGATCTCACTCTGTTGCCCAGGCTGGAGTACAGTGGCCTGATCATAGCTCACTGTAACCTCAAACTCCTGAGATCAAGGGATCCTCCTGCCTCGGCCTCCTCTGTAGCTACAGGAGCACACCACCGTGCTTGGCTAATTTTTATACTTTTTGTAGAGACAGGGTCTCACTATGTTGCTCAGGCCAGTCTTGAACTCCTGGCCTCAACAATCCTCCTGCCTCTGCCTCCCAGAGTGCTAGGGTCACAGGCATGAGCCACTGTGCACAGCCTATATAACACTTTTATGCCTTTAAAAAATGAAAAGCCCCTCAAAAGCTTGCCTGTGGTTTATGCTGTTAAAGAATAACTACTATCTGGGGAACTGCTTGTCCTATCAGACATCCTCTAGTGGTCTAGGACAGTAGATTACAAAGAAGGGTGTATCAGGTATTCCCTTGGGGTGCACAAAGAAAATATCTGAACTTCAGCTTATATTTTTTTCTGTCACCCTTACATTATACATTTATACAAATGAGTGCTCAAAAGCTTTTAAATGAAAATTTTGATTTTGGTAGTGACTACTCTAGGTACTGAGAGACCCTGGTATGGCACAGATGTGGTGTTTTGCAGGAACAGCTGCTGAAGAGCACTGGCTACTGGCAGTTACCACCTTTACCTAACTGAGAGCATATAAATGTAATCAAACGTTTTTCAACTGATAAAATGTATCTGAGGGAAGATGAGGTGCTTTTGGAATCACATTTGTGACTTAAGCCAGAATTTCAGAAGCAACTGATCTTGCAGGAAGTAGTCAGAAATGTTTTCTTGGTATCTTAAATGGGAAACGTAGGTGTGGTTAAGTCACAAAGGCAGCACTCAGTTCCTGTCCCTTGTGGTTTAAAGGTTTTGCATCATTCATCACAACAAAGTGGTAAGCATTGTAGGCTACAAATTTAGAAGCACAAGTGTACATGGATTTATTTTTGGTCCTACGAACTTGGAAATTGGAGTTCTGAATGTTCCTTGCCTAGTGAGAATGCTTGAGAGTTGCTTGGTCAGAGCTGGCAGGGACACGAGAGAACTTGAGTCCCAGTGTTAATGGGATAAATGTTCAGTAACATACCCTGCTGAGCAAAATTGCTAATGGGGTAGATCGTCCTGATTGTCATTTTGAGGAGGTGGTATGGAAGGGCCCACATTTCAATTTCCTTTTTCTCTTTTGTACTTGGGGATAGTTGTGTCTTCCTCATAAGCAGCTGAGAAAGTGGAATGGACCAGTGTGTGTAAAGTGTCTTGGCTGACATAGGTGCTCAGTGAGTGAGTTTGGTTCTCTTCCTCTTTTTCTCTCACTTCTTTCTCTTTGTGCTCGTCAACGTAAAGCGGGTCACCTGTGTAGAAACTTATTTTTATAGGAAGATGAAGAAACCAGAATGTGTGAAGCAACCTAAAGGCATTGAGTCATGTCCTGTGAACCCCTTTGTCATGAGAATACTGGCCAGTGCTGGCCACGGACCAGCGTAGGGATTCTGGGTGACATTAGGTTAGACTGTAAACAAATGTGGGTGAGCATGAGAAAAATTACTGCTCTTTTTGGAGTGGGTATTCTGCTTAATAAAGAGGAAGTGCCACTGTTACACGTGACATATTGATGCAATTAACAGAAGGTGTTAACTAGGTTTAGATCAGGTTCCAGTAGTTTTCTAGCTCCTGCTAAGAGAAATTCATGTTGTCACCTACCCCAAAGAGCAAGTGAATGGGGTCTTATTATTGAGTTGAAAAAACTATCCAGAATTTGTTAGGTCCAGAGCTGAGAGACACATGAAGCCTCATGTGTAGCAAAATGCTGTTTATTTTGAGCATCTGCGTGCAGATAGGTGGAGGCCGAAAAAGGCGTCCACGAGGGAAAAGGGGAGAGCCTTGGGTTTTATAAAGAGAGTTTTTCTGGGGGAAGTAAATAAATTCTTTTCAAAAAACCAGGAGGGATAAGGAAAGTAAGTTCCCCTCTTGCATTCCATTCCTTTATCTCCCTAGGGAACAACGGGGAGGGATAACTGTTGGCCTTATCAGGAGGATAAGGGAAGTAAGTTCCCCTTTTGCATTTCATTCCTTTATCTCTCTAGGGGTCTGGCAAAGGCTACACCCCTAGGGTGTATTAGGGTTTTATAGGAGGTTTGAAGTATGGGGAGGGTAAATTCTTTAAGCCTAACAGAATTATGCTTCAGTCCTTTGTAGTTATCGAAGTTGAAATTTTGTCTGTTTATTGCCTGTGTTTTTTTAATTCATTTCTTTGTTCATTTGTCCTTTATTCATATTTATTGAGCACCTACTATTTAGTTGCCTTAACATGTATAATTTCATTTAACTTTAAGAACTTGTGAGGTCTGTAGGCTTATCTCCATTGTGTATACAGGCATTTAATGTTATAAGTTTCCCTCTAAGCACTGCTTTAGCTTTATTCATCAAATTTTAATAGGTTGCACTTTCATTTGATTTAAAATATTTTCTCTTTAAATATTTCTCTTTAAAATTTCTCTTCAGATTTCCTCTTTAATTTCCCAGTATTTGGGGACTTTTCCATGTGTCTTTTTTGTTACTGTTTTCTAGTTAATTTTATTATGATCTGCGAGCACAGTTTGTGTGATTTTAGTTCTTTTAAGTTTTTTCATGTTTGTCTTGTGGCCCAGTCTTCTTGGAGATTGTTTATTGTGCACTTGAAAAAAATGTGTATTCTGTTGTTGTTGGGTCGAGTGTTGTATAAATGTCAGTCAGGTCAGATTGGTTGCACGTGTCTCCTTTCTCTTGCTTGTTCTATCCATTACTGAGAGAGGTGAATTCTCCAGGTATAATTGTGGATTTATCTGTCTCCTTTTAGCTTTATCAGTTTTTACTTCATTTATTTTGATCCTCTGATGTTAGTTGTATACATGTTTAGTTTTCGTTTTCATGTATCTATTGACTGTATCTCTCTATATGGGTATTTGAGTGGTTGCTCTGGGTATTACAATATATAGATATTTAACTTTTCACATTAACATTTTACCACAAGTGTAATATGGAAACCTCACCACCATATAGATTCCTTTACCCCCCTTTCTTTCTTTTGAGGTTGCCATATGTTTTCCATCTACACACTTTGAAAACCCATCAGACAACATTCTAAATTATGCTTTTACCCATCATGCATATTTTAAAGATCTTAGGAGAGGAATAGTCGATTATATTTACTGAGACAGTTGCCAGTTCTCTTGCTTTCCCTGCATTCTTGAAGTTCCAGGTTTCTTTCTCATATCATTCACCTTCTCTGTTAGTCAGCTTGTGCTGCCACAACAAAACACCACAGGCTTGGTGGCTTAAACGACAGTTTATTTTCTCACAGTTCTAGAGACTAGAAGTTCCAGATCAAGGTGCTGGTGGATTCAGTTTCTGTTCTGGGGAGAGCTCTCGTGGCAGCTTGTCTGTGTGCTCAGGTAGTCTTTCTGCTGGGCATGCGTGGAGAGATTACTCTCTTGTGTTTCTTCCTCTTCTTATAAGGGCATCAGTCCTAGTGGATTAAGGTCCTACCGTATGACCTCACCTAGCCTTTATCACCTCTGTACAGGCCCTGTCTCCACATACAGTCGCACTGAAGGTTAGGGATCAACATAAGAATTGGAGGGGGGTGGGTTGCCGCAACACAATTCAGTCCATAGCCTTCCGGCTGAAGACCCTCATGGCAGATTGTTACTATAGCTGCTTTAAAGTCATTGATAATTCTAACATCTGTGTCATCTTGAGGTTGACATCTGTTGATTGTCTTTCCCTTGAGAAATAGTGTCTCTCTGTTCTCTGTCAGGTAATTTTTGGATCCTTTTACCTGTTTGTTCCACCGGTGTTAGGCATGGCTTTCCTCTCCACCGCCACCTTATGGTCAAAGGTGGATGCTGCATGGTGCTGCAGACATCACACCCGTGATTTAGGCAGCAGGAATGACAAGTGGGATAGCTTGGGCTAAAGAAGCTCTCCCAAGTCCCAGCCAGTGACTTCTTTCAGCATCTCAGTGACCACCCTATCTATTTGCCAGGGAGGCTGGGAAATGTGGTCTTTCAATTGGCCTCAATGCCAGTGTTCTCTTACTAAGGAAGAAGGGGACGATGGGTTATTGGGCAGGCCAGAGTATCTGCCATGTGCACATATGTCCCCAGCTCCCACCAAACACTTTGGGAGGTCAATTATTTATATGCACTTTAGCTTGGGTTTAATCTAAGCGCTATGTTTTTGTTTTTCTACAGCCAGAGTTGCCAACTGCCAGTTAGGAATTTAGGTCTAATTTAGGATTATCCTTTGCATATATAGTTTCTAAATTTCCTTTTAGTTTAGCATGACAACTTATTAATGACAGAATTCATCCATCCTCTGGTCTGCTTTCTGATCTGAAGTGGATTTTTCTTTCCTAGCAAAATTGTGAAATGTTTTGGTTTGTCATAGCAATTTATAGCATGAAATTTCTGTAACTTTAGAAATTATGTCCTGAACAAATAGCAAATGTAAATATTTGATCTTACTTTTTGTGAAGTCTCTGAAGTAGGATTTTGACTTTAGTGGGTAATTTTTCCCACAGATGTTGCCAATTTTATTAGGAATTTTTCCTGCCAACACTCTTTCCTGGGACATGCTCAATTGCCAAAGGGCATGCTCTAGGACTGGCATTTGTTAGGTTGTTATGTCATTTGCAAACAGTGGGGGAGTCATTGTTGAAGTTGGGGCGGGTAGCCAGTGTCTCTGTCTCTAGTTAAGAAATGAGCTGTTGCCCGCGCGGTGGCTCACGCCTGTAATCCTAGCACTCTGGGAGGCTGAGGCGGGTGGATCGCTCAAGGTCAGAAGTTTGAGACCAGCCTGAGCAAGAGCGAGACCTCGTCTCTACTAAAAAATAGAAAGAAATGATCTGGACAACTAAAAAAATATATAGAAAAAATTAGCCGGGCATGGTGGCGCATGCCTGTAGTCCCAGCTACTCGGGAGGCTGAGGGGTCTGGCAAAGGCTACACCCCTAGGGTGTATTAGGGTTTTATAGGAGGTTTGAAGTATGGGGAGGGTAAATTCTTTAAGCCTAACAGAATTATGCTTCAGTCCTTTGTAGTTATCGAAGTTGAAATTTTGTCTGTTTATTGCCTGTGTTTTTTTAATTCATTTCTTTGTTCATTTGTCCTTTATTCATATTTATTGAGCACCTACTATTTAGTTGCCTTAACATGTATAATTTCATTTAACTTTAAGAACTTGTGAGGTCTGTAGGCTTATCTCCATTGTGTATACAGGCATTTAATGTTATAAGTTTCCCTCTAAGCACTGCTTTAGCTTTATTCATCAAATTTTAATAGGTTGCACTTTCATTTGATTTAAAAT
>NW_012137969.1:8507485-8555207 GCF_000956105.1 Propithecus coquereli
AGCTCTTACTTAGATTAGGTGGACTATATTTGGTCTTGGCATTTGATATCTTTTGACTTTGGTTATCTTGTTGTCCAGCACTCACTGTATTAGATTGGTTGGTGTATTAGTTAGGGTCCTATCAGGAAAACAGAAATCACACTTAATTAACAGAGAATTCAAAGTAGGAAATTGATGAAATAGGGTTTAGAGGACTGGAAAAGCAAAAAGGGAACACTGAGAAAACGCAGATGATAACTACAGGAAGCAGCTCCACCCGGAAGGCTGGGGGTACAAAGGAAAGAGGTTGGGGTTAGCAAAATCTAGATGATCAGAGGGATGGGGCCCCATGCAGCCTGGGCTCAGATCTCTGAAGGGAGGGCCCCACCCGGGAGGGCCCCACCCAGCTGCGGCAGGAGCCCAGAGGAAGGGCTCCATGGAGCTGGGACCCCTTCCTTTGAGGAGAGGGTGTTGCCTGGCTGCTGCTGGCACCTCTCAGGGTGTAGGGCTTGGTTCTGGGAAAGTGGAAGAGCCACTTGCTGCTGCCAGGTTGCTGTTGCTGGGGCAGCCAGCCCACAGGAAGAATGAAGTCCCACTGCTCCTCCTCCTGCCTTCCAGTCTTTCGTTAGTGTCCCTGTTGACAGAACCTAATATGGTGGGGAGAAATGGGCTTTCTGTAGTCTCAGCCCCAGCACAACAAAGTATGGCAAGTGGATTGGTGCTGAGAGCTCACTAACCAGTGTGGGTGATTTGCTTACTGAGTGGGAGCGGTCCCTTAACTTGTCTTAGACGTGTTTCAGGACAGGTGAGCATTTAGGCAACATGATTTGTTCTCGAAAATGAATGTTTTTTTGGTCCTTGCGGTGGCAGCTGTTGCCTATAGCTTGGTATCTTCTGAGTTAGGCTCTTATTACATGTGGGAAACATCCAAACCTAGGGCTCTGAGTATTTTCTTTGAGAAATTATTCTTAGATACAGCTCAAAGGGTCAGGGTTTCCCCAGGCTTTTTCCATTTCTCTTTTAGTTTCTAAGTCTTCTTAAAATTGACTAAAGATTAGGTTTTGAGGGTTGGGTAGAGCAGGCTCAAAACCCACTGGTGATTTATACTTAGAGAGAACATGAGATTTTGAGTTAAGGAGCCATGGGTTCAGAATGGCTAGCTTTGTGACTTTGGGCAATTTATTTAACTTCCTCATGAGAAAAATATTGATACCATCTATACAGCTGTTAAAAGCATTGAATTATTGAATTAAGTGATATTTATATATATTACATATAATTCCCAGGGCAACTACTAAGACAATAACTTAAAAATATATAGTAAAAGAAATGACAAAGGACTTAAAAGGTTACACTGCAAAATACCAATTTAACACAATACCAATTTAACACAAAAGAATAGAGGAATTGAGGAACATAAGACAAATGGCAGAAATCCTTCCTTATCAGTAATTACATTAAGTGTAGTAGATTAGATTCTCCTGTTAAAAGGCAGAGAATGGATTTAAAAAACCATGATCCAACGACATGTTTTCTACAAAAGACTTTAGATTCAGACACAAATAGATGAAAAGAACGGAAAAAGATATTCTATGCAAACAAAAACCAAAAGGAAGCTGGAGTAGCTCTACTAATATCAGACAAAATAGACTTTAAGATAAAAATTGTTACCAGAGACAAAGAAGGGTATTATGTCAAGGGTCAATTGATCAGGAAGGTACATGGTGCTTGGCACATAGTTAAATACATACCCTTGTTGCTGTTCCACTCACACGCTTGCTGACCCATGAACTAAGCATCAGGAATGTAGATGCTTCTTACTCATGGTGATCCAACATGGACACCATTCCCTTTATATTGCAGGAGGCATCTTTGAAATTCTAGGCTAAAAGCCTCCTTTCACCTGATGTCGAATTTCTCCCTGCCCCATAGGTACGAAGATGCCCTGGTCCTATTGCTCACAGAGGTGTTGAATCGAATCCAGTTCAGATACAACCAGGCCCAGTTGGAGGAGTTGGACGATGAGACTCTGGATGATGATGTGAGTGGCATTCCCTAATTGACTTCACGTCATTGTCATGTTGCGATGTGAGTCAGAATGGAGACTTGGAACCTGCAATCCCTCTGCTCCAGAGACTGTGCTTAAACCAGAATAGCCTTACAGTTTGAGTTGTACATTTGAAATTTTTTTAACTCCTACTGGTTCCTTTGGGCTTATTGACTATAAAAAATGTTTTACAGGCATTTTTACCTATATGGACAAGAGATGTAAGTAGAGAAATCATATGTACAATGAAAAGCAGTTCAGTGAGATCTCTGTTCTTTGTATTTTCCCTTCCTGCACCCCACCTGTGCTCCCCACCCTGGGCAACAAATAATAGTTCAATACTGGTGCAAATAGTTGAAAGAGATACTTACAAATAATAAGGCTAGAATGAAAGAAAATCTATTTTGAGTATATTATACAAACTGCTATTTCTTAAAATCAATCTTGAGTTTATTGATGCTGGTATACCCAACATTAATAAGGAAAATGTCTTTAGGGACACAACTCTAGTATTTTTTTTCTTAACCACCAGGCACTTTAAAATTTTCAAGTAACTGTTAATCATTCTCAAAACAAGAGTGACTATGGCATGGTCAGGACCTTATGGGTAGGCATGTTTGGGTTAAAAAGAGCCTTGTGTACTTGGAACCAGATGGTCTGGATTTGAATCTCTGCAACCTTGGGCATGGAGGACATAGAGACTGGGTCTAGAATTTCTCTGAGCCTTAATTTCCTCATCTCCCACAAGAATGGTATGTCTTCTTAAACTTCATCATGGGTAAGAGTCACTGGAACAGCTTGTTAAAACAGATTTTGATTCTGAAGGGTTGGGGTAGGGACCACCGAATTTGCATTTCTGACAAGCCCCCAGGGGATGCTGATGCTGGCTGCCTGTGGCCACACTCTGCGTGGCACTGAGTCAGTAGTTGTATGCATAGGAGTGCAGTTCATGTAGGGGGACTGATGCATTTCCCAAGTGCCTCTGTCTGTATTCACATCACGCTAGGGGGAAAAGTAGGTTATTCTACATGGATCCTTTGCTTTCTGAGGAGATAGCTTTTTATGAAATTAATTCCTTGTTAAAAAATATATTTTAGCTTGACCTTTTTAAAGTACCAAATAACCTGGTTCTATCATTTTCCATTTCTTCAAATTTTTTTGTCTTGAGAGTAGACTTGAGGCAAAGGAGAGGTTGGCAAGGAAGATGGCAAGATTGTGCCTGCCTGGGAGAGCTGATTCTTTTGTGTTTCCCCCACAGCAGCAGACGGAGTGGCAGCGGTACTTACGTCAGAGCTTGGAGGTGGTGGCCAAAGTGATGGAGCTCCTTCCCACACACGCCTTCTCAACACTGGTAACTCACCATTTGAAGGGGATTGAATAGTCTAATTTTGTCCGTGTATATAGAGCATGGCATGCATATATAGATATATATATGAAATTTTTTTAAAACCATAATAATTACCATAACTAACCCTCAAATTTATCAAATGTTAACATTCTTACAAAATATCTTGTCAACTTTTGGAATCCCTGTTTAGTCTTAGATATAATGTGAATTCTACTAATGCCTTAATGCCTTCATCAGTATCTTGAAAGTGGCCAGGCCAAGCAGGAGATGTCATTTGTTAAGCTATATTGCTGACAAGCTAGTCTTTGTAAAGCTTACTCTTGGCAAATTGCTAGATCTCTCTGCCTGTGTTTATGTGCTGGAATCTTTAGTCATAAGAACTGATTTAACTCATTGAGTAGTACTTATTATTTGAAGAGATTCCATTAAATCCATCTCTTCTTCAAAGGCAAGATAATTTATTGGGGTCAGCTTTTGTATTTACAGCCCAGCTTTATTGTGCATTCTCTCATGGAAAGTGCCATTTTACTTTGCCATCTGCCTTTCTTGGGGGCTAGTCACCTTTAAGTCTTGTTTTTATCGTAATGGTAAGCGTAGCAGCTTTAGAGAGAAAGGTACAACTCTGGTTATGAAGTTTTATCTGCTGCTTGAGCAAGGGAAACTGATTTCCCAAAAATTTGGCCTGTCTTTTCACTTTGCGCATGCATTTTAATAAGGCCTGTCTGGTATTTCTCTCAAGGGTAGGGGTCCCCTTGGATTTGAAGGGAGATATGGCCCTGTCTCAGCTTTAGAAGGTGTAGATCATTTGGGGACTTAATGTCCTCTGTTAGGCATGTAATAATCATACCCCGGTCTTCTTGGCTTTCCTTTAAAAAAGAGTATCAAACTTTTTTGATACATTGTTTTTTATTCTATGTGTTAATTGATGATCTCAATTAGAGAACTTGTTGGGGGGCACTGCAGGGAAACCACCTCTTCTCAGCTGTGTGTAAAGTTTACCAGAGAAAAGTTTTTGATCCTGTCCCTCGCCCCATAGGCACTTGTAATGTTTTAATGTTAAAATGCTGTTTAAACTTGGTTTATGATTTTTTTTTAATCTTTATTTCTTTGCTTTCAGTTCCCAGTTCTTCAGGACAATTTAGAAGTTTATTTGGGATTACAGCAGTTTATAGTTACTTCGGGGTCAGGTAAACTGGTTTATATTTTCTAATTTAATCAAACATTCCGCAAACCACTGGACTGATATTACTGCCACGTTTGCTGTCAGAACATTTCTTCACTGCAGCCCCTGGCTCCCCAACTTCTAAACAGGGAAAATTTTAAAAGACTAATGATAAAAAGAAGCTGTGGGGGAGGTAAAATATGAGGTCATGACAGTATATTATAAAGAAGTGTCTGGAAAAGAAGCTAATTTGGAGCAAAGAGATAGGACTTACTAAAAACTCTAGAATATTTCCTTATGTCCTTCACACCAGCAAGTACCCTACAAAAAAAATGGCCTTCGATGTTCCTGTGATGTGCTGTTTCTTCTCTGGTTTTTAGAATCAGAAGGGTATAATAGCAGCTTCAGAGCAGGCAGAACCTTGGTGGTGCACACGGACAGCTAGTGATTGTTAGCTCTCCTGTTGTACGGCCCATGGGAGCCTGAGTGTAGCTGCTTGGAAAGGGTCCTGGCTGCCATTTACAGGCCCTGCTGCTTGGGCTTTGGGGTTAGCATTTTTTGGTTTTTTTTGGTAATAATAATGATGATAATAGCTTCCTTTTGTAGAGCTTTCATTACATATGAGGCACTGTGTTATTCACTTATGTTATTTAATTTTCCCAGTTGTCCTGCGAGGTGTAAATACTCTTACTGGTTACCCCTATTTTATAGAAGAGGAAATTGATTTTCAGAGATGTTAATTTACCCAAGATGACATAGGTTGTTAGTACTAATCTCAAGATGGTATAATGGGGGAAATGATAAAAAGTTGAAATAACTAAGATCTGACATTCATCTTTGCCAACTGAAAACACCAGAAACTTAAAAACACACATTCTCCCCACCCCATCACCTGCTGTATGCCACTTCACACTGCTTCTTCTTTGGTGTTTTTCTTACAGGAATTATGCCTGGCCCTGGCTTGCAGCCCCTCTTTTGTGCAACTGTTTTCTTTTCAGCCTCTCACAGAGCTGCCCAGAGTGCGGCCCATCTCCTGGATGAGCTTGTTATTCATGGCAGAAGTGCCACGGGAGGCTCTTTCTGAGGCTGCCCTTCTTGGTGGCCCTTGATGGCTTGTTTCCATGACTATATTAGCTTCTAAATAATCTAATGGGCCCCAGGAGGTTGATGGGACTTGGCATGCCCCGAGTATAGGCCCTGGCTTTGTAGACAGGGTAAGAACTTTAAAAAGACACTTTTCAAAACAAACATGCCTCTAAAATATGCTGTCAACACTAATGAAAATCATTTGTGTAGAAGTGCTACAGATGTTTCTCGGAATCCATTCTTGGAATAATGGTGCCCAGGTGGTCCTTCCCTCAGGGCCACTATTCAATTTAGAGTGTACTCAGGACCCTAAATTATGCTTGAGCTATTTAAAAAAAACCAAAAAAGCCAAGCATGTCTTCTTTCCCCTGCAAATTGACCCTTAGGTTTCCAAATTGGTGTTTTGTTTTTTTTGAGATAAAGTCTCGCTCTGTCACCCTGGGTAGAGTGCAGTAGGATCATCATAGCTCACTGCAACCTCAAACTGCTGGGCTGAAGCAATCCTCCTGCCTCAGCCTCCCAAGTAGCTGGGACCACAGGCATGTGCCACCATGCCCGGCTAATTTTTTTCTATATATTTTTAGTTGTCCAGCTAATTTCTTTTAATTTTTTTTTTAGTAGAGATGGGGTCTCGCTCTTGCTCAGGCTGGTCTCGACTCCTGAGCTCAAATGATCCTCCCGCCTCCGCCTCCCAGAGTGCTAGGATTACAGGCGTGAGCCACCGTGCCCAGCCTTAAATCCTTTTTCTGAGATATAACTGATACCTCATAGTTCTCATCCTAGAGGATACTCTGGCTTATTTTTCCCTAAATGAAATACCATATACCTGTTCTCACTGAAGCCTGTTTACTGGCAATTTCGTAGAGCATTTGGCTCTTCTAGATATTTATAAAGCTCATCTCAACACTGATCCTTGGTCTGTACTCCAGTGGCAAAACCTCTCAGGCTAGAGAAATACTTACTTCCTGTTTTAAAATGAGCTCTCTTATCCATGACGAAGCATTCCCCCATCCCTTGGTGGCTCATAAGCCAAGTTTCCAATGCAAAGGCTATTAAAAAATTGAAACACTGAGTACATTGTGTTCCCTGGTTCCCATAGCCATTTACCCCCTCAAATAACCTCCCTGCTGTAGTAGCCTCACTGCTTCTTAGCAGAGCCTCGTTCTCTTTCCCCCATAGGTTACGGCCCCTCCTTTCATTTGCATTTACCTTCTAGCCCAGCCTTTAATTCCTGGGTTTCCTGTGGAACCTGCATAAGTGAGAGTCAGCCATGATTCTTACCCTGTTCTGGTACTGTGATCATTTATGACAATACGGTGTACGTTTTGGCCGGCAGTGAGACCTATAGAGTTGCTACCCAGCACGGAACCCCCCAGCCCACCCCCACCCCTGTTGTTGTCAGGGCATTCAAATTCAGAAGATTCTGTGTGCTTCTTACTCTTTCTTTCTCCTACTGCTGATCTTATTTCTACTTCCTCAGTAAAGACCAAGGCCGAGCATGTTGTGTTGTTGCAACACTTAAGTTGCTGTTGCCTCTCTCGACCGCGTCAGATCATCCTTTGCTCCTACTGTTTGTCTTTCCTACTGGATGTGGATTAAGAAACCTCCTCTTTGGTTGGCGTTTCTCTTATACAGCATTTATATCCTTACAGTTATGCCCTACAGCATCCATTCTGTGTTTGGCTTCTGCTGCTCCTCATTGAGGCAATATTTCTGCATTAAGTAACCCCTTTAACTTTTCTAGTTAGCCATGTAAGCTTTCCTGCCTAAGAGATTCTTTCAGCTACAATATATAAGACTTTTAGACTTACGTTTTCTGTTCTGCTTGGGTTCATTTATGATTTATTTGTTCTTTAGGGTATAGTACTTCAAATGCTAATTTTTATACCTCTATCTCCTTCACCCCACCAAAAGAGAAAGCCAAATTATGGGGTTTTTCTGGGGGATTTTTTTTTTTTTTTTTGAGACAGGGTCTCGCTCTGTCGCCTGGGCTAGAGTGCAGTAGCGTCGTCATAGCTCACTGCAACTTCAGACTCCTGGGCTTAAGCGATCCTCCTTCCTCAGCC
Source organism: Propithecus coquereli (assembly GCF_000956105.1). Classification (NCBI taxonomy): domain Eukaryota; kingdom Metazoa; phylum Chordata; class Mammalia; order Primates; family Indriidae; genus Propithecus; species Propithecus coquereli. The sequence continues at coordinate 8,515,174 of NW_012137969.1, forward strand.
TGAGTAGCTGGGACTACTTAGGCATGCTTTTTTGTTTTTTTTTGGATTGTCCCTCAGATTCTTCAAAAAAGAAAAAAGGTTTTTTTCCAGGGCAGTTATTTGCCAAGGAGCTATTCTTTTGGATGTGGCTTAGAGCACACTAGATGGCTTCAGAATGATTTGTGGAAGATTGGACTAGTGTAGCCATTATATTTTGTCCCTCTAAACCTGTATGTAGAATTGTTCTCATGTGAAGGTTCTACTTTGCAGATGTTCTGTGTTTTGGGGAGGAAAGAAATCTAAGCCTTAGCCAAATAGAGGAAAATGTGGGTAGATCTGAACAGATTTTCACAGTGGGACTCTGTCCTGCCCCCTCAAGTTTAGTTGGCGCCTTGCATGATTTTGCAGTGGTGATATTAGGTTTCTAGGATAGAAAGTGACAGGTAGAGAATTTGATGAGGGGTACTTACTGCCCATGTATTTGTCTGCCTTGCAGCAGAACAGAAAAGAATCAGCTACAGTTTAGATTAACACAAGCCTTAAATGGCACATATGTGTGAAGTTGAATTATATGGAATTACAGTTTTATTATGTTAGAAGTGATCAAATATCGGCAATTTTATGTCGTTCAAATAATAGTTTAAAACATACACAGCACTTCCAAGCTGTTTTCCATTCTAGATACTGCACTTTGCTGGATGTGTTTAGGGCACATTTAGAGGGGAGTGATCAGGAGGACAAGGATTCTCAGAAGGGAGGGTGCCAGGGGGAATGGAAGGGACCCGGGCTGTTTAAGCCAGGAGGAGATTTGGAAGGATGTCACCCCTGTCTTGCATCTCTCCCGGGCCGTCATGTGTCACAGGCTCTGGCTAGTTCTGTATTCTACCCTCAAAGGTAGGGATAATAAGGAGGAATTACTGGCAGACATATTTTTCTGTCTTTGACCAAGTTGCCCAAAGATGGAAGGGCCCCTCAGGAGGCTTTGCGCTCCCTAGCATTCAGTTCAGGGAGAGACTGAGGGCCAGGTGGGGACGGGAAGTGCGAGGGTGAAGGGGAGCGGGCAAAGCTTGGGCAGGATGCCTTCTGAGCTCTCTAAGGTCCACACTTAAATGGAAACTTGGTTTAGGGTGGTGTTTGTGTTTGGTTTTTAAGGGAGAAACACAGCATGTTCCCCTTACATGCTTAAAATAATTAAAAACCTAGTTCTTAGGTATTCCTAAGGGTACTTAGTTGAAGGCATTAAGTACAATGATTAAGTTAAAAACTAGTGAGCAGGGTAGAGCATGGTGGGAGGTGGAGCTGAAAATCCCGATTTGTGCATACAGGAAGATTGAGGGACTTCCACGTGGCTCTTTGAAAGAAAAGGTGGCCTCACCTCTTTTTGGGCCTGTACTACTCCCATACCCAATTTCAGGGTGTATTTTTCATAAGGGTTAGTTTCCCGCAGAGCCCTCAGGTTTGGCTAATATGCAAAGGAGCAACAGGAGATGTTGACTCTGGGAGCATAGCTGTAACTTTGAATATCCATTGACATTCAAAAGGTGTATAACTGGGAGATTAGGGCCATTTCATTCTGTGGCCCACGAAGGCAGTGTCCCTTTTGTGTGATCAAGCATGACCAAAAGTACTTCTCTTTGTTCTGTGGGCTCATCTGGCTGGCGTGTGGGTGGTCACCCTCTTTCTCTGGCTGGAGGAACTGCCTCTCTCTCCTTAGCTGCCCACCTGCCAGCTCCTCAGGGCCACCTGCAGGCTGTGAGTCCCATTTCCTGCTCCAAGCCACTGTGTCTGTGTCAAGTGGAGGAGGGAACAGGTGACTTAGCTGGCCCTTGTCACTGCCTGTCTCCATGTAAGGTCCTTCTTGAGTTGCCCCTTCTTTTTGCTTCTGTTCCTTGGGATGCAACCACAATGCTCTAGCCGAAATCCCCTCTTCTAGGGTCCTGTCTTCTTTGGGGTCTGTTCCAGGCACTGTTACTAGCCTCATCACTTGGAAGTTGGTGTTGGATCTGAGGCATTAAGCCTGCTACTTTATCTGCCACTCCAGTGTGAGGAAATGAAGCTCCCTCACACTTCCCTATCCTGCTCAGTTTGCTGTATCTAAATCATTCATACAGTTATGGTCACCCCCTCTGTCCCAGGCGCTATGCTGGCTGCTGGGCATAGCCCCTCACCATGAGGGATTTCATAGTCAGTAAAGAGATAGGCTTGTCAGTCACTAGTTTATCTGCTTATGGGCTTGGTGCCACGGAGGAATGCAGGAGTGGGAGAGGGGAAGAGATGATGCCTATGTGAGTCTGAGAGATATGGAAGGATTTGCAAGGCTTAGGTGGGCAGAGGATTTAATGATGGGCGGTCTAGGCAGAAAAAACAGTTTATGCACAGGCACAGAGACATAAGGCACCAGGAGTTCTCAGCGGGTCCAGATGACATAGTGGCATAGGTGAAGGTGGTGAGGCCTTGCGAGACCTAAGAGTTGATACTAGAGAGTCTCAGTTCCCCTCCTTCAGCGAGAGAGAGCCTCAGAGGGCTTGAACACCTTGCTTAAGGGGAATGTGAGCTTAGTCTGAGTTCTGGGAAGATGGCCGTGTGGCACCGTGGGACTGGGGTTGGTGATGACCAGTCAAGAGGCTCTTGTCTCTTGCAGAGAGGTGAGGACTGAAGTAGCAGAGGGAGGGAGCAGGTTTGAAAAGTGTTCAGCTGGTAGTGGGGTTGTAGCCACCCTAGGAACAGTGTTCAGACTGTCACTGCCCCTCCCTGCCACGTGGAGGAGGAGGGCTGTGTCAGACTTACAGGACTCTTTGATGGCCTGAAAATTGTTGCTGTCTTGTGGACATTTGTGAGGGGAGGGATCCAAAAAACAAGGAGGTGACTGAATTGAGGATGTTCTTGTCCTTCATCTTAGTATCTTCCTGGTTCAGTTTGAAGAAATTATGTTGAAAAGTAAAAAAGTTTCAGACCTTAGAAAATCACTAGCTCTCTGTTATTCATAATGATTACAAACATTGGATAATGCTTTATAGCTTAGAGGGTTTTTTAATGCATTCTAAGTTAGCCTTTACAATAGTGAATTAAATAGTAGCATTTTTTCCCATTTTAAAGATGAGGAAACAGACTTGGGAGGGTCGGATGAGGCACAGAGCCAGGAAATGGCAGGGAATCTGTGTCCTCCGAGTCCGAGTCCGAGTCCTGTGCCCTTCATTCCATAGCTACCTGTCGGCCCATGGAGATTTCACTCTGAAACAGGGCCACGTGCAAAAGGCAGCAGATTTGGAGTCACATAGACTTAGCTTAGGATACCAGCTTTGCCCTGGAAATACGACCTGTGTTGGGAAAGTTACTGGGCCTCCCTGGGTGTGCTTCCTTGTATATAAAAACGGTGGGTATCCTTACAGGATCCTTAGGGATCAGATTAGGTCCCTGGTAGCACACCCCAGGCAGTCTGTCCCCCTCCTCTACTTTAGAGCACATGGCATGTGGGTGTAGCTTTAGGTGGAGGCCGTGCCCACTTTCCTTGCTTACTACTGAGAAACAGCCTGTGGGTTGCTTGTTTTGAGACTTGGTTTTGCTCTGTGTGGCTTGTCTGGATGAGCTGCGACCTATAGAAACTGAAGCATGTTCCTCCTGTGACAAACTGTCTGAGGGGTTCTGTTCCAGGACACAGATTGAACATCACAGCGGAGAACGACTGCCGGCGGCTGCACTGTTCCCTGAGAGACCTGAGCTCCCTGCTGCAGGCTGTGGGCCGCTTAGCCGAGTACTTTATCGGGGATGTGTTTGCTGCGCGGTTCAATGATGCCCTCACGGTCGTGGAGAGGTAGGCCGGCAGTTACGTTATGGAGCCTTCTTCAGAGCTCAGTTAAAATTTACCTTCTTGTGTGAAGGAACAGCATATTGCCAGGTAGTTCCCACTCTGGTGCCAGGTGAATCTAGGCTTTGCCTCGTACAAGCTGATAGGGAGTAGATTATCTACCCTCTCTGAACTTCGGGTCCCTCATCTGTAAAATGAAGTGGAAGTTGATTGTGATCAATGAGATAGGGCACTTAGCACAGTGCCTCAGTGCATGACAAAACACTCAGTAACATAAGCTGTTATTTCATTGAAGATCTTGTATTAATACACAGATGGAAAGATGATATTAGAAGAAGCCAGGTGAGGTTGATCTTCATATTTTTCCTCATAGGATAAAGAAACATTAAGAAAGCCCTACTAGGCTGGTCCGAAGGTAGTGAGTTATCTCACTTGATTGTTCAGTCAGTTACAGATTGAACTCCTTGTTCTACTACTTAACCCCCCTCTTCACTACTGCACTTGACTAGTCTTAAAAAAAAAAAAAAAAAAAAAATAACAGCCCTACTGGCTGGGTGTGGTGGCTCACGCCTGTAATCCTGGCAGTCTGGGAGGCTGAGGCAGGAGGATCACTTGAGCTCAGGAGTTCCACACCAGCCTGAGAAAGAGCGAGACCCCGTCTCTACAAAAAATAGAAAGATTAGCCAGGCGTGGTGGCGCATGCCTGTATTCCTAGCTTCTCAGGAGGCTGAGGCAGGAGGATTGCTTAAGCCCAGGAGTGTGAGGTTGCAGTGAGCTATGATGACGCCACTGCACTCTAGCCTGGGTGACAGAGTGCGACTCTATCTCCAAAAAAAAAAAAAAAGCAAGCCCTACTGATATAGGCACACCAGCACTATCCGAGTAGGCAGCCAGATGCCAGAGGTGAGGATTTTTGTGTTTTCTCCGGTCCTGTCAGGGCTCTCAGGAGTGAAAGCTGGGCAGTCCCCAAGCCTGGCCTGACCTTTTTGGCACCAGGGACTGGTTTGACGGAAGACAATTTTTCCATGGCTGGAGGTGGGGGGATGGTTTCAGGATGATTCAAGCTCATTACATTTATTGTTCAGTTAAACCTCTCTGCTAATGATAATCTGTATTTGCAGCCGCTCCCCAGCACTAGCATCACCACCTCAGCTCCACCTCAGATCATCAGGCATTAGATTCTCATAAGGAGCGCACACCTAGATCCCTTGCACGCGCAGTTTACAGTAGGGTTCACGCTCCTATGAGGATCTAATGCTGCAGCGACAGGAAACAGGGCTTATGCGGTGATGTGAGCAATAGGGAGTGGCTGTAAATACAGATGAAGCTTCGCTGGCTCACCTGCCGCTCACCTCCTGCTGTGTGGCTGGTTCCTTACAGGTCACAGACCCTGGGGGTTGGGGACCACAGCCATATAGGGTTTACGGCTGTATTTGTTGAGGAAATTTCATTTCATCCGCTGTGGACTTAAAAAGTCAGGTATAAATGATAGAAGATTTAGATTGTTTGAAAGTAATCGATAGATCGGTTAGGTCAAACTAGTATATGTGAATCCAGCCAAAGCCGAGACACTTGGTGCTTTCATTGGCCCAGTAGCCATATCACTGGTAACATATGGAGGGGGAAAAAGAGCCCCAAGAGCCTAGTTACACGACATCCAGATTTTTTGTTAACTCTTGCATCTTCTGCTTAGAAGCAGAGATAACTAAGACTTTAAATCCCTTAAAAGCCAGATTGATATTAATAATAAAAGCAGCATACAAGAGTAGGAACATTTTAGAAGTGTTTTACACATTTTATTTCATTTCATTTTATACTTTGAGAGACAGGTATTACCATTTTATTGTTGAGTAAACTGTCTCAGAGATGGTAAGTACCTTGCCTCAGTTCACGCAGTTCATGAGAGGAAGCATAGAGATTTTTAAACCAGTTTCCTGAGTCCAGATGTTGTGCTCTTTCCAAACTGCAGCGTTTCTACTTCCAGAGTCCGTTTTTCCTCCTCTTCCTGTGCTAGACCCGTTTGCACTGATGGTTAGCAGGGATGGGACATGTCTTTTTGTCTGAAATCCATAGAAAAGATCACCATTATTTGAATTTACTCTGTTAAGCAACACAGATAGGTCTTGCAGTCATTTCAACTTTGTAGTGAGATGATATTTCAGAGATCCTGAATCATTTTGTAGGTCCTTATACATACATCTTGCTGCACTGCTTAGACTTGAAAGCTTAGTGCTTAAGGATACTTGGTATTTCGTCTTCGTGGACAATAAAGTGTGAAAGAAGGCTCTTGTTATGGCTACATGATCTTAATAGCTAGTGTGATTAGCAATGTTTCATTTAACAAATGTTTTTTCACATAAAAACAGCTAATATTAAAATTGTTAAACATAGAAATATTAAAAGACATATAGAAGCCCATTTTTAGTGCAGCACAGGATTTAAAGAGTTAAACACCAGGTGCACATCAGTATATTGCCTACCGAAGTAACCGTTTTGATTCCTAGTTGTCACCAGGACTTCTAGGACTTCAAGTTAAGAACCATGGCTCTTTCATCCTCACTTTCTTGACTGCCTGGAAGCTCCCCTTTCTGACTGCTCAACCTTGAACAATTTGTGGCACAAGCCTGTGGTTTTCTATTTGGAGTAAAGTCCTGCTTTCTCCCCCCATCAGAGAAGAGTAATTTTCAGAATGTGGTTCCCCCATGCGTCATGCTTTTCAGAGATGCTGTCTTCCAGATCCCTCTTCACACCTGCACAGTCTGTTTGCTGGGTAGGACCAGGTGATTTGCATTTGTAACAAGTTCCCCAGTTGATTGTTACACTCAGAAAAACAAATACTGTCTTCCCTGGCAGCCTCAGATCTGCTCCCAGGTTTCCATACAGAGTAGGCAAAGGGGGAACTTAGCCAGCTCTTGGATTTTTTCCCCTTGCATTCAGAAAGGAATGTCTTTCTGTCTCTGACGAGAGAGGCATTTCCCATTTCCTTATAGAGCCGGTTATTAGTTGTATTTAATGCTTACTTATATACAGTGAGCCCTTGAGCAACCAGTAGGCTCAACAACTTGCTTCTGAAAGAATTGTACTTGAACTTAAAAACACCTCAGTTTATTCTAGAAACATTTTCTCATTTTCTTTTCTTTTCTTTTTTTTATTTCAGCATATTACGGGGGTACAAATGCTTACGTTACATATATTGCCTTTGCCCCACCCTCCTCTCATTTTCTTTCTCCAAAGTTTTATCACAAACATTTTCATATCTTCAGAAAAGTTGAAAGAATTGTACAGGGAATACCTATATACCCACCACCTACATCTTAGAATGGACAATTTTCTATATTTTATTATATCCACCTGAAACATTTCCTTTTAAAAATGATTTTAAATAAAAGCTAAGATGGTTTTTTCATTGTAAATTTTATAGAAAGGTCCATGTCAACCTGTTTCAGTAAACTATCAAAAGAGCATGTCTGCTTTTTGAAGGCTATTATTCTCATTTATAAAAGCATTATGTATCCTCATAGACAATTTGGAAATACGGAACAGTAGAGGATGAAAACCACCCATAATCTACTCACCTCATCCTGCCCCCAAAGCAAGTAGTACTAGCAAGCATATTCTGGTGAAAATTCTTCCAGCTTTTCTTCTGTTAGAAGATACACATTTTAAAAACAAAGTTGGGATATATTTTGTATATATATTTGTTACAGCCTTTTCATGTTGCAAGTATCTTGACTATTGGTTACTAAATATTCTCAGCATAGTTTTTATTGTATATATTATATTACATTGTATTACATTGTATCTAGTAGATATTTATATTGTTTTCAAAATTTTTGACACTGTAAATAATGCTTTAGTTAAATATGCTTGAATATAAGTCTTTATGCCCATCTCAGATTTTTTTCCTTGACATAAAATTGAAGTGTCTAGTCTTGATTTTTTTTTTTTTTGTATGAAATAAAGTCTGTCCTTGGGACCTTTGTTGGTATCTTGTCTATTTTTCTGTTTTAGTCCACAAGCTGAATGTTCTTGTTTACCTGCTTCTTTGCCAACAGGTTGGTCAAAGTCACTCTGTATGGATCTCAGATAAAACTGTACAACATTGAAACTGCTGTGCCATCAGTATTGAAGCCTGACCTCATTGATGTGTAAGTCTAGAGTTTGGTGTTTGTCCATTCTCGGGAACAACCTTGTCCCCCACCTCCAAAAGATTTCATAGAGAAAAGCGCACATGAATAGGGAAAAAACTCTTAAACTCCAAACCTAGAAAGATTGTTCGATTGTATGTCTCAGGATTAGAAAAAGTGGAATTAGGCAGGTGAGAGCTGGGGTGGATGTTCTATGGAGTAGGCATTTCAGGAGGAAGAAATAGTACAAGCTGTGACAGAATCACACAGTTAGGGAGGTGAGCACTTTGTGTGGTGGGAGATGAGACTGGGTAGGTATATGGGGACTAATGTAGAAACACCCTGAATGCCATGAATCTTACCCTGTAGACCATTGGCTGAAACTGTCGGGTGCAGAAAAATAGTTGGGAAACATGTTTTCTCAGAGATTCTGATTTAGCGAGATTTGCGTATTAAACAAGAACCTCAAGTTATTTTGAAGCAGGACACCCAGGGAGCACACTTTGAGAAACTCTACAAACAACATGCCATTAGCAGAGTGACATATGGAAGGGATGGAAGGGCAGGAACTGGAGATGGGGTTGTGTCCCAGGTATTACACTGCCCAGAAGGCTTGCTCTAGACTAAAGCAGGGCGTGGGAAACTATGCCTTGTGCCAAATCTGGCCCATTGCCTACTTTTTTAAGTACAGTTTTATTGGAACATGGCCATGCTTATTTATTTACGTATTATCTATGGCTGCTTTTGCACCTTAGCAGCAGAGTTAAGTATTAACGGTTGTGACGGTATGTGGCCTGCAAAGCCTAAATTATTTATACTCAAGTTTTTATATTAAATGTCTGCTGATTCCTGCTCTGGAGCATTCTTGAGCTGCAAATTAAATAAATGATGAAAAGAGAATCTTATTTACTATGGTGGTTTTAAACTTTCTTTTTATCTTGCTTTCCTTTTTGAGTATTTAGAGAAACCTGTGAAGCCTCTCTTGAGAAAGATGCCAATTTGCTCATAAACACAACAGTTTGTGGAAATTCTAGGAAGTTTTTAGAGCCCTTTCCTTCAACCTGAGGAGCTCTGTCAGTGTGCTAGATTGACTGAAATTCTTAGGGTCCAAAGGCTGACTTTAATGTCTTTGTTCCTTAGTTTTGGTAGTTAGAACTTAAGGGTAAAATAATCAATGAATTCTAAATATGGAATACAAAACAACTACCTGGTCACTATGCATTTCAAACTCCCAATATCTATATTTTCTTACTTCAAAGTACTTAGTATCTTTTCTTACTCAACTTCATATTTGGAAAAAGTTCAAACCTATGGAAAATAGGAAAAATAATAGAATAAACACTCTTAGACCTAAGCCTAGAATAATCAATTATAAATATTTTACCACATTTGCCTTTGTTTCTTGTGCTTTCTCTCTGGACATATGTACAGAATAATTTTTTTGGCGGAACCGTTTGAAAATAAACTGCAGACAACCTATCATTTCATCCATAAATCATTCAGCATATATCTTCTTGGCATAAGGTCATTCTCCTACCCATTATCAATATTCAACATAATTTAATGGATACAATAATGTCCTTTAATATATAGTCCATATTCAAATATCTCTAATTATCCCAGGAATTTTTTTTTTTTTTTTTGAGACAGAGTCTCACTCTGTTGTCCTGGCTAGAAGTGAGTGCCGTGGCGTCAGCCTAGCTCACAGCAACCTCACTGCCTCAGCCTCCCGAGTAAGTAGCTGGGACTACAGACATGTGCCACCATGCCCGGCTAATTTTTTCTATATATATATTTTTAGTTGTCTAGATAATTTCTTTCTATTTTTAGTAGAGACGGGGGTCTCGCTCTTGCTCAGGCTGGTCTCAAACTCCTGACCTTCAGCGATCCGCCCGCCTTGGCCTCCCAGAGTGCTAGGATTATAGGCGTGAGCCACCGCGCCCGGCCCCCAGGAATGTTCTTTATATCTTTTTGGGAGTGTGTGGGGGGGGAATCCAAGGACTGATCATGAACCACACATTAAATTTATCTCCCGTAATCTAGAATACTTCCCCCTCAGTTGTATGTGTGTGTGCATGTAAGCATGTATGAGAGAGAGACTGACTTACGGCTGACCTTTTTGTAGATCCAGACCTTAGTGGTTTTTTTTTTTTTAATATCCAACAATCTGGATTTGTCTAGTTGTTTCTACCATATTTGATCAGGTTAAACATTTTTAGGGAGATTACTGCATAGGCAGTGGTGTGCCTTTCCTCTTGCATCGTATCAGGAGGCTCTTAATGTCAATTTTCCCTATAATTATTGATGCTAAGTTTGATTTTTAAAGTGGTGTCTGCCTATATCCTAGCTCTGTCTACTGAAAGGTCCTAGAGCAGTGACACTCCAGTAGCCATCCTCTCCCTTATACCGAGGTCTTGGTTTGTAGAACATGTTTTCCACTAAAAGGATCCAGAGCTTCTTGGAGAAAAGCTCCTGAGTGCAGGGCAGTGTGACTCTGGGGAACCTCGTTGAGTCAGCAAGTGAGGAGGTGTTCGGTGAACGTTGGGAACATGTGAAAAGGAAGTAGGGACTAACTTGAAATCGAGTTTTTCCTGGTCAAACTTGATAATTTGATTATCAGAAACAAAGAAGGATAATAATGGTTTATACCATATTGAATACAACGAACCCATGCATGCATAGTGATAAAAAAAAGTTGAGGGGAGAGAAAGCTCTTTTCACAGAAGAATGCCAGCTAATGGACAGAAAAGGAAAAAGAAAAATCACCAGTTTGCCACCACCAAGGTAATAATGACTTAGGCAAAGATCTTCAATGGGCCTCCAAACCATGGGAAACTATGTTTTTGTGTCATCTCAAAGTGTCCCACAACTTACTTATTAATTATTACTGAAAAGTTAGAAATGTAGTTGTCTTATAAGCCCTCGTGTTTTCAAGCGCTGAGACAATTGCCTCACCTTGTTGTCAATTGTGAGCTTTTTTAAGGGTTGTTTTTTTTTTTTTGGGAGAGAGTCACTCTTCGGTCTGCAACTATGGATGTTAAATTTTTACTAGTACTAAAGTCAATATCATCATTTAAGTTCCTTGATTCTGTTTTTATAAATTTACCATTCTCTCAGGCGAACTCACACGTGTCATAGAAAGACTGAATAAGATCCGATAGACATCTACTAACTGCCTTCGGGGTTCTCGGCAGTAGTGGCAGTATTTACATGATGAGTATTTTATTTAGGTCCTATGTGAGCAAGTAAATGATTTCCATACTGTCACCTAAATGCAGCAGGTAGAATTCTTACCTCCTGTGCAAATGAGCTTAATGCTAATAGATTTTCACCATAACTTTAAAATCACATCTTCTCTCTTTTCTGCAGGCACGCTCAGTCCCTGGCCGCGCTCCAGGCTTACTCTCACTGGTTAGCGCAGTATTGCAGCGAAGCTCATCGGCAGAACACGCAGCAATTTGTGACGCTAATCTCTACCACCATGGATGCAATCACACCTCTAATCAGCACCAAGGTCCTGAAACAGTGAAGGCTACACCTTTTTTCTGTCTGTCTGTCTGTCTGTCCTTCTGTCCGTATCTCTATTTACTATAAAATCAAAATATTACACAGACCCATAATTCTTACCGCTGATACAACTGCATGTTATTTCTTGTTCCTTTTGAGTTGTAGTCCACATACATTAAAATACAACTTTATTTTTTTAGTTGTCCAGGTCCCACATGAGTATGTATATGCTCATTGTGTAAAAGTAAGATATTATTCAAATTTACAGGCTAAAAAGTTGTACTTCTTAATCCCTTCCTCGGAAACATTTTCCTTCCCAAGGTAAGCACTGTCAGGAGTTGGTTGTATAGGCATACCTCACTTCATTGCACTTTGCAGATACTGCTTTTCTTTTTTTTTAAACACAAATGGAAGGTTTATGGCAACCCTGCATCAAGCAAGTCTATCTGCCATTTTTCCAACAGTTTGTGCCACATCTGTTATGGTGATTTGTAATTGGTGGTCTTTAATGTTACTATCGTAATTGCTCTGGGGTGCATGAAGCACGCCTATAGAAGACCATGAACTTAATGAATGTGTGTGTTCTGACTGCTCCACTACTGACCATTGTCCCCACTACCTGTCCTCAGGCCTTCCTATTCCTTGAGGCACAACAATATTGAAATTAAGCCAGTAATAACCCTATAATGGCCTCTAAGTGTTCAGGTGAAAGGAAGAGTTGCACATCTCTCACTTTAAATCAAAAACTAGAAATTATTATGCTTAGTGAGGAAGGCATGTTGAAAGATGAGATAGGATAAAAGCTAGGTCTCTTACACCAAATAGTTGACCAAGTTGTGAGTGCAAAGGAAAAGTTCTTGAAGGAAATTAAAAGTGCTACTCTGGTGAACACACAAATTGTAAGAAAGCAAAGCAGCTTTATTGTAATTTTGAAGGCTGAGAAAGGTGAGGAAGCTGCAAAAGAAAAGTCTGAAGGTAGCAGAGGTTGGTTCATGAGGTTTCAGGAAAGAAGCCATCTCCATAACAACAGTACAAGGTGAAGAGCAAGTGTTGATACAGAAGCTGCAGTAGGTTATCCAGATCACTGATGAAGGTGGTTACACTAAACAAGTTTCAGTGTAGAGGAAACACTACAGTATAGTGTAAAGATAACTTTCATCCTCACTGGAAAACCAAAAAATTATGTGCCTCGCTCTATTACAGTATTTGCTTTGTTGTAGTGGTCTGGAACCGAACCTGCAATACCTCTGAGGTATGCCTCTACATCCTTCCAGACTTCTTTCCATTTTTACATAACAAGTAGAAGTTTGTAGATAGCCAGATAGACAGCTGTTTTTGCCTAACAATATGCCTTGGTTTCCTTTACATGTGTATGTAGAACAACTTCAGTCTTTTAAATTGCCCAGTGTTGCTTTGTGAGAATGTGTTATAATTTTCCTGTCAATGGAAAGGAGCTCCTTTTACGTCCATCTTTCTCCACACTTGCTAGTGGGCCTGTAGGGTGGATTCCTGGAAGTAGGATTACTGAGTCAAAGGTCATATCCATGTAAACTTTGACAGATTGTATTAAGTTGTCCTTTAAGAAGACTGCCAGTTTATATTACTCAAGCATATAGATCCTTATTTTTCTAATTTTTTCTTGTAGTTTTAATCACAAATAGCCTTTTGTACCACTTTTAACAATGTATTATTTTAATAAGAGCAGTGTATTGTTTTTCATAAATTTATGTTGTGTTTATAATTATAATTCGTAAAAGAATTATAATACTCCGTTGGAAGTATGTTTCATAATTTCCCCAGCCATTGCTAGACTCTTAGGCTGCCTACATTAAAAAAAAAAATTACGAAGAATTCTGAAATTCATGCATTCATGAATGTAGCTTTGTCCTTTTAGGTAATTTCCTTAGAAGAAGTAGAGTTAACTGGGTTAAAAGTTAGGAATATTTTGTGGTTCTAGGAAATTACACTAATGTGTAATTTCTTCCTAAATAATTCTACATTCCCTGACTCTTAGGTGCACCAGTCTTACTAGCATTAGGTCGTAATCTATATAACTTTTTCTCTTTTTGCTAATTTGAAAGTGACAATGGTACTTGAACCAAGTATTTGATAGGCATGTGGAAGTGAGAAAAGTAGGAGAGACTGGTGTGACTGGTCAAGCACAGGAAGTTGGGGATTCAGAGAGATCTTGGAGTGAGATGAAGAGTCCCAGGTTGTTTGAAGGGGCTGACTTGGCTGATATGCCAAGAAATTTGCCACGTGATTTCATAGCTGATAAGGAGTGACTGTAGGTTCTTGGGCTGAGAAGTGATGGAGTTCACAGCTGCCAGTGACTATGAAGGAGGAGCTGGAGGGGGTGATACTGCTGTGAGGGCAGGCACTTCACGTGACAATGAAGATAGGTACCCGTTGAGGACGTTTCTGGAGCTAGAGCCTAGGTGGTATAATTTGGCAGCCAAGAACCGTATTTAGCTTGTGGCTGCTTCAGCAAAGTTCTTCTAAAACCAGTCTCGCAGGGGCTGTAGTGAGCTAATGTCTTCTTCCCTCTCCAGGTCCAAGACAAGTTGCTGCTCTCTGCGTGCCACCTACTGGTCTCCCTGGCCACCACCGTGCGGCCTGTCTTTCTAATCAGCATCCCTGCAGTGCAGAAAGTGTTCAACAGAATCACTGATGCTTCTGCCCAGCGACTTGTCGATAAGGTGAGGCCCTAGAACTCCCCCAGAGCCAGGTGGCTTAGACCTGAGAAAGCTGAGGAAGAAGAGTCTCGGATTTATTTTTGCACTTAGAGCTTATAGGCCACGTCAATGTAGGTCTTACGTGTGTGGCACTGACACAGCCTCAGTGAGGGTTCTTATAATGCTCTTTCTGATGCAAAGTCAGTGTGCTGGTTTGGATGCGTAAAAGCTTTGCCAGCTGGTAATTTGGCCGGTGCTGTGAGAGTCCTCTTTGTGTTCTTTTTTGGTTCAAATAGTCGGCTTTTTGTTGGTGTCATTGTTGTTAAGTGTTTTTTTTTTTTTCTTAAGGTTGAGAAGCTCCAGTGAAGTGTATTCTTCAGAATCTTCCTGGGAGGCTAAGGTGGGGTGGGTGGTATAGGAGGGGAGTTGAAGCAGGCACTTAGGAGCACCTGGATTTGCGTGCATTGCTTCCATCCTGGGGCTAAGGACCCATGGACTGAGATTCTCCTGACAACCCAGTTCTAAGTGGCTTCTCAGAGGATGTCAGAAGCCAACAGTTGAGGGACATGTTAGATCAGTGTCTGCAGTGTGATTTCTCCTCTAAATGCTTCCAGTACCAGATTAGAGGGGAAATGAGGACACCGGGAGTGATTATTGAGGCTGGCCCTGGGTTATGCTATACCCAGACAGGGTGTTTTTTGTTTCATTTCTTTTTCCTCCCCAGGCTGCCTTAGAGTGAACCAAAGGCCCAGCCTAGGTTATAAGAAAGCCTGGGGGCCTGAGCTCAAAGTGTACAGTGGGTGCCGAAGGCTGTGTTAGGCACAGCTGCTCTGCTCTCTGTTGCTCTTAGACCTCTGATGGGTGCCTTTGGGGTCTCTCCTAGGCTCAGGTGTTGGTCTGCCGAGCTCTCTCCAACATCTTGCTGCTTCCGTGGCCAAACCTTCCAGAGAATGAGCAACAGTGGCCTGTGCGTTCCATCAATCATGCCAGCCTCATCTCCGCACTCTCCCGTGACTATCGCAACCTGAAACCCAATGCTGTTGCCCCACAGAGAAAGATGCCACTGGATGACAGTAAGTGACCCTAGGCAGGGACAACCCTGGGAGGGAGGTGGGGCAGGCATTGTTCTTCCTTTGTGGCAGATGAGATTTGCACCTGAGGCTCCTGAGGTGCATTCCTTTGCCCATAGGCACACAGCTGCCAAGCAGGAAAGCCAGACTAAGGTGGCAGAATCCTGCTTGTCTGTGGAATTCATTAACACAGCAGCTGGACAGCTTTCCTGAATGCACACTGTCCCTTGTCTTATTTAAAATGAAAAAAAATGCTGGAGCCCTAAGAAAAACATCCATAGAAGACACTCTTGGTGGTGCCTTCTAGAGATAAAATAAATCCTATGGAGATTATTGATTCATTTCAGGTGTTTGTATAAGCAAACAAAGCAGTTCACCTCTACATACCAGGAAAATGATTTTTTTTTTCCTTTTTTTAAAGATAGGGTCTTGCGAGGTCCCCTGGGCTAGAGTGCAGTGGTGTGATTATAGCTCACTATAACCTTGAACTCCTGGGCTCAGGAGATCCTCCTGACTTAGCCTCCCCAGTTAGCTAGGATGGACTATAGGCATGTGCCACCACGTCTGGCTAATTTTGAAATTTTTTATAGAAACAAGGTCTCACTATATTGCTCAGGCTGGTCTAGAACTCCTGGGCTCAACCAGTCCTCCTGCCTTGGCCTCTAAAAGTGCTAGGATTAACAGGTGTGAGCCTTCAAACCTAGCCCGGGAAAATGAATTTAAGAATTGTCTTTTGAGATTGGTTTTAGCCTTTTTCTAAATACTGGTATTTCTGAGGTTTTAAAAGAGCTTGGTATGTTCAGAAATGGTGCTTGAAGTTTGATTATATTAAAGAGGGAGGAAAAATGAATTGAGAAAATTCTGCTTTAAGTATAAGGTATCAGATTTCTCTGAAAAATCTTTCTGAAATAAATAAAGAAATATTTTTAAAATACAATCTGTTTTCACAATAAGGAAATAATGGAACATTATTAGATGGTGTCATTTATAGAATGTCAACAAAAATGCTTTGTGAACTACCAGAAATAGTAATAAATACTCAGCATTCTTTTTAAAAACACTGCTTTTATAACCAGGAAGGTTAACATACGCTCATTGTACAAATATGTTAAAATAGAATAGTATAAAGGGGGAAAAGGAAACTCCTAAATTTTACCAGTTTTAATATTTTGGAACGTAACCATTTTAACGATGCTTTGTTATCTTCCTTTTCTATTTTTCAATATATTTTATAGCTATATAGTTGGATAAGAGTAGCTGACATGTCGAGGGCATGCTGTGTACTAGGCTCTTGCCTTGCTGATTTTATGTCTGTCATCAAATCCTGGCTATGCTGGCATCAACCTTAAAGTCTGATGGTTTGTCTGATCCTGGTTCTAAGTATTTTTCAAAAATTCAGTAATTCATTTAATTCTCACATCAGCCTTGTAAGTGAGGTACCGTTAATTATCCTGATTTTATCCCTGAGGAAACGAAGATATAGGAAGATCAAGTAACCTGCTCAGGGGGTTTCATGTAGCTGTTGTGGAGTCATGTTTTATAAAGTTTGTCTTCTTGCCTAGAAGTAACACCTATCACTTCTTACATTTCATTGGCCAGAGCAAGCTACATGGCCAGGGCTTAACTTCAGAGTGGGTGGGAAGTATGAAATATTTGCTACGTAGCATTAATGATGTCCTCAATGAGCACAGTTAAAACAAAGGTTAACATTTGTTGAGTGTTTACTCTGTGCCTGACACTGGGTTGAGAACTTTGTATACATTATTTCATTTAGTCTTCTCTATAACCGCGTGAGGGCTCTCTTACTATCCTCATTACACAGCGTTGAAGGTTTGGAAAGTTTTCTTTTTCCCATTCCAACTTTATACTTGGAAAAAATTTCAAACCTACAGGATGGTTGAAGAATAAGAAAATGAACAACTGTTTGCCTTTCACTCACAGTCACCAGTTGTTAACGTTTTGCCGCATTTATGCTCTCTTCACCCAACATACACTTTTTAAAAAAAAAATCGAGCCCTTTGGAGTAAGTTGCAGACATTGACACTTTATCCCTGAATATTTAACCTTTATCTTTATGTAGAACAAGATATTCTCTTAGATAACCAAAACACTGTTAACACAACCAAGATGTTAAACACTGTTACAATAATGTTATTTAACATATAGACCATGTTAAAATTTTCTCCCTACCGAAATGTTCTTTTTTTTAAAAAAAAATTATTAATTTTTAGAGGTAGGGTCTTGCTATGTTGCCCAGGCTGGACTTGAACTCCTGGGCTCAAGTGATCTTCCCACCTTAGCCTCCAGAATAGCTGGGACTACAGGTGCATGCCATGCCGCCCAGCTTAAATGTCCCTTTTTTGCTTTTTAAAAAATCCAGGATATAATTAAGGATTATGCATTATATTGGTTGTCGCATCTCTTTAGTCTCCATTAATACAGAAGAGCACCCCCAACTTCTGTCTTTTATGACATTGGAATTTTTGAAAGGTCTAGGCCTGTTTTCTTGTAGAGTGTTCCATACCTTGTTTGTCTGTTTTCAGCAATTTTTGGTGTGGTGTGTATTTCCTGTTGCATTGCTTCTGTTTGTCCCATTATTGGTGGTGCTCAGTATGGTCACCTTTTCCAGGCAGGGTCTGCTCATTGGAAAGGCACCTTTCTCCTTCCAGGCATAGCAGATGTGAGTTGCTCAGCATAGGGGAAGTGGGGAGGTCAGGAGTCAGATGTGGGGCTGCACGGCTCCAGATGCTGGGTACTGTACCACTGTGCCACACTGCCACTTTCTTGAAAGCATGGGGTTTTTTTTTGTTTTTTAAGCCAGCCATTTTTCTGGGAGAAGGCATGGTTTTTAATGGCTTTATAGCATCCCATTGATACCGTTTAGATGTTTGACCCCTCCACTTCTCACACTGAAATTTGATCCCCTGTGTTGGAGGTGGGGCCTGGTGGCAGGTAATTTTGGGCATGGGGGCACATCCCTCATGAATGCCTTGGTGCCTCCCTGCGGTGCTCTCTATCCACATTTTCAGATGAGGAACCCAAGACTCAGAATCTAGCAAAGTTAGGGTCCAAACCTGATTCCATCCACTTCCTAAGCATATCCCCTTTCTGCTTTACCCTTCCCTCAAAGCTTCTCCAGCCCCCATCGAGGCTGGCGAGTGCTATGTTCAGGGCGATCCAGAGAGTGCTGCCGGGTGGAGGGTGGCTTTCTCAGCCCAGCTCTGGCTCAGCCTCTGGGGTCGTCAGTTGAGGCTGCCAGGCTCAGGCAAGCCATAGGGGTCTTCTTGGGGAGGCCGGTGGGAAACTCCTTGTCTCAGGGGAAGGATGACCCCACTCATGCTGGGGGATGAAGACAGCTTTCCCCTCCTGACCTTCTTATATGCCAGGTGCATTGCTAGGACTGTTCTGAACCTTGTCTCTAAAATCCTTACAGTACACCTGCAAAGGTGGGGCCGCTGGCTATTCCTGGTGCACTGATCCTGACTGCGGCATACAGCCCTCTAGTGATCATCTGTGGTTCATATCCAGGGTTCTCTGACCGCCTGCCTGTTTGCTGGCCGCTGCCTCTGTTTGTGCTATATGGAATGATAAAGTGAACTCATATATCAGGGTATTGTTAGAATAATGTATTGTCAATAATAGAATAATAATAATAATTACACATATTATCAGGTTATAGGCATAATAGACCAAAGATTGATCAGGGCATTTATTCCTGAGCCCAGCACCATTTCATGTGCATGGCAGGGTGTTTGTGTGGATTACCTGGCTACAGTAGTGTCTGTAGTTGAAGGAGAACGTTTGATCTGCATGTATCCTTTCTTGCCTATGGTAATGACCTTGTGACACTTTTGTCACCAGTCTGTTGACCATCTTTTAGTTTTGAGTAAGTACAAGGCATCTAACCTGGAGATACATTGTATCTTTTCTTCTCTGTGGACTTACTGCTGGTGGGTAGAGGCAAATTCAGGCAAAAACCCTAGCAGGCAGGCAGCTGGAGTCCTGGCAGTAACATGGGAAAAAAACCAAAACCAAAAACGAAAAGAGAGGGATGCAGACAGAAGAATGTGTAACGTAATCAGAAACATTCCTTTAGCAAGACTTCTGATGCCTTAGCAAGTGTCTTCCCCTCTCCTTGTGCTTTGCTTCCTCTTACTGTACTTTATCCTCAGACAAGTCATAACCTGCAACTTAACCTTCATTTGCAGCCAAAGTGATTATCCACCAGACACTTAGTGTCTTAGACGATATCGTGGAGAATATCTCTGGGGAGTCCACCAAGTCCCGACAGATCTGCTACCAGTCGCTGCAGGAATCCGTTCAGGTCTCCCTGGCCCTCTTTCCAGCTTTCATCCATCAGTCAGGTAGGAGCTGGCCCTGAGGCCTCACTGGTGGGCGGTACTGTGAGAGCCAGAACAACCGCTTAATCACATTGAGTTGGGCAGGGCAGGCCTGGACTTCCTTAGCCAAGGGGAAACCTGATGCTGAAGGCAGAGGGCGGCGATGTCTGTCTGTAGGGTCTGAGACTGATGCCCCCTGGAAAAGTGAGCAGAGTCCTCAGTACAGGCGATGGCACCTGTGTCGTGTGGCACTGAGGCACTTGAGGCCTCCTGCCTCATTTAACTGAAATGGATGGGGGATTAAAGGGGACATTATACAGGAGAAGCAAGAGGACTTTTTCAGATTAGTGGTACTATTATGTGGCAAGGTGCGTTTTGCTGAGATGGTTCCCTCACCGTCACTGTAGAGACTCTCTCTAGTTCTGTGGATGTACTTGCCCAGCTCTTACGAGAGCATGTATAGTAGTCTCATCAGCCTTTCAAGAGAAATGCCAGGCACTTCTTAGTCAGCAAGTATTCATTGATTGCCTCTTGCAAGCAGATTGTGTGCGGTTAGAGCCAAAAACGTATTGTACAAGATGACTGTTGAGATCTAGACTTGAAACTGCACTAAATGTAACCAATATTTTCTGCAATTAATTCATTTAATGGACCAGGGCCATGCAACCTAAATACACCTTCATTATCCACTTTTAGCCACTTAACCCCTGACCCAACTGCAGGAATTACTGGACACAGAAATGGCTCAAGCACTCAGGTGTTGGCCCAGTTGAATAGTTTCAGCAGTGTGAGCACAAAATTACCCATCTGCAACGAAAACTCTGACCATTGTTAGATGTTGGGCAATTAGGGAATCTGTGGCCTTCATTTCCTATAGTGAGCCATCAGGCAGAGGTTCCCTGGACTAGAACTATTTTCTCAGCATGTCCTTAATCATTTTCCACTTCCCATGATTGGCTGTGATGGTGTTGGGGAAATTTTTCCAGCAGGAAGCCTTAGAGAGAGATGATAGTGCAGACTGCAGAAGAAAGTCGGTCCAGCCAAGGGCTTCTGTTTATCCCTGTGTGCATTCCTTTGACCATTTGCTTGGTCCCTCTATTCAGATGTGACTGATGAGATGCTGAGCTTCTTCCTCACTCTGTTTCGAGGCCTTAGAGTACAGATGGGCGTGCCTTTCACTGAGCAGATCATACAGACTTTCCTCAATATGTTTACCAGGTAACCACAGACCTGCTGTCCCTGGTTTTCAGATTCAAGTGAGAAGTAGTGGGGCCTGGCTACAAAGTGTGGGACTTTTTGCTCCTTTTTTCCACTTGCCACAAGCATCGGTTTTCATGCTGGTCCCCAAAGAAACATTTCTTTGGCTATTGTGTGGTTTTCTCTTGTCTGTAGAGAGCAGTTGGCTGAGAGCATCCTCCATGAAGGCAGCACTGGCTGCCGGGTGGTGGAGAAGTTCCTAAAGATCCTGCAGGTGGTGGTCCAGGAGCCCGGCCAGGTGTTCAAGCCCTTCCTCCCCAGCATCATCTCCCTGTGCATGGAGCAGGTGTACCCCATCATTGCTGAGGTAGGAGGGACTAAGGTGGTCCCCGTGCTGCCTCCCATCTCGACACTGGGGAGGGAGTGAAATATCAAGGAAAATGCATTGTGTTTTAAGGTTCCTTTGTTAGTTATTTTAATATTCTTGTAAAATAGTATTTTCCAAAAAAGAATGCCTTTAGCTTGGTACAGTCTTTTTATATTGGTTGAGTTTATTAGAACTAGTCTAGTGTAAGCATAGCAAGTTAATCATCACAAGGTTGGTTAGTAAGATCAGTTTCCTATGGCAAATAATTCGTAACTTGAAGTGAACATGTGGTTTTCTACAGCAAATATTATAACAAATGTACTTTCCTATTAAATATATTCATAGTCCCAAGGATACGAGGCACGTTCTCAGAACCATTCAAACAAACCTTTCAGTGTTATAGGAAAGCTCTTTGTCCTTCTTAGAAAAGAGACAGGCACTCAGCATGGCAAGATCCAGACTAAGTATAGATTTAATTTAAATTTTATGGTAATAATTACGTAAATAAGAGCTAATCTTTTTGACTATCCAAACTAAGACTAAAACAAGTCCAGTTGCTTTGAGTCATGAAACACACTTGGGCCCTGTAAGGCTTGCTGCAAAGGAAGCTCGTGACCTCTGGTGTCAGTCTAATTTTTAATCAAGGCTGAATTAAGTATATCTGGGCCATATAATTTTGAATTCTATAGAGGCATCTGGACTGATGTGACCTGCACGCTCTCCAGTGATTTGGAGATTTTTGATGAAGTTAGAAAATACTGCTGAGCCTGCCCCTTTCTCCTCTCCTACTCCCTGTGAGTCCTGGCTGCCAGCGGGAGGGGGACAGGCCCGGAGGGCACTTAGCGCAGCACACTGCCTCTACCAAGCTTCTGTCTGCGGTTCCTAATTGCTCTTCAAACTTCGCTTTTTCCGTAGAGAGCAGAACTGCTTTTAAGGCCTGGTATTTGTCCTCAGCCTCAGAGGTTGCATAAGACCAACAGGTTAGCCAGCATCATTTATCCTGGGAAACGGAACAACCAAGAAGATGTGAGAGATCAAACCAGCTGCTTTCTGAACGGAAAATCCATATTCTTAATTGTTCATCCACTTAGTAGCTTTTTTTTCTAGCGTAAAAAGCTGAGTGCTTCCATCAGAAAAGGGGGCCCTGGGCACTGACCCATGCGTTCTGTCTCAAACGCGGGCCATGTCTCCGCCGAAGCACTCCTGGTGTAAACTGCCGACCCGCTAGGGGACTTGATGTTTTCTGCACAGGAAGTGACAAGAATATGGGTGGAATGCTGACGTTCTGCTTGCTGTTACCAGAGATCTCTTAGGCTTCTTTGTCGCTCTGGGCCCAAGCCGTGAGTGGCTCCCCAAGCTGCAGGTTTGAGCTGTGTGTGTCTCCGCAGCGTCCCTCCCCTGATGTGAAAGCTGAGCTGTTTGAGCTCCTTTTCCGGACGCTGCATCACAACTGGAGGTACTTCTTCAAGTCCACTGTCTTGGCCAGTGTCCAGAGGGGGATTGCCGAGGAGCAGATGGAGAATGAGCCCCAGTTCAGTGCCATTATGCAGGTAATGTGGGAGAGCTGGTGAGGCTGCGTGTGTTCCGAGAACAGATGAGCTCCATTCTACATCCGTCCCTTGGTTTGCTCCTCCGGCATATGGTCCCACTTCCTCTGACCTGGCCACTGGAACAAGTACTGTCTTTGAAGTCTTGGATCTAAAGCTCAGCTATGCCTCTTAGTATCTATGAAGTTAGTTTCTTAGCGCCTCCTTCAGTCTCTTCATCTGTAAAGTGGGGCTAATACTGCCTGTTTCATGAATTTGTTGTGGGTTAAATAAGATAACATATGCAAAGTACATGTCACTTTTAGATGCTTGATAAATGTCAGTCCCCTTTTTACCTTATAGCATTATTTCTCAATTGTAGAGAAGGCTGCCTGTATCAGAGTCACCTGGGGCCCTCCTTAGGAAATTAACGGAATAGGAGTTACACTCACTCTCAGATCAAGTGCGACTTGTATCTGATAAGAGTGAGCTGTCCAGGGGGTGAAGCACACATTGCTGTGGAAGACTTGGGGCGGTGTCCCCTTGCCAGGACAGCCAGGCTGGTTTGGGGCTGCTTCCAGGCGCTCTCCTGTGTTCTGCACTCAGGTGTATAACTTTGTCGTTCTAAGTCCCAGTCTGAGTAGAGTGCTCTCTTTGTTTTTTTCCGTGGCTGTTGTTCCTCCTGGGGAAACCAGAGGGATTTCTACCTTCCCTCCCTTCGGCTCCTCACCAGTGTACAACATACATGTGGGTGCATGTGCGTGCACCGTGTTGGTCTTTCCCTCTCCAACACCCTGTCCAGGGCTTGGGTTTGCAGTTTTCATGTTTGCTTCCCTCCTGTCTCCCTCTTACACTCGGTCCTTGCTTTTAAGACTCTTTTGGCAGCGTGATGCTGGTCCCCTAATCGGGGCTCATAAAAGCCACTTTGGAAAGTAATTTCACAGTTTGGCAGTTTCTTATAAAGTTAAGTATGTAGTTACTATATTACTTAGCCATCCTACTTCTAAGTATTTTACCTGAGATAAATGAAAGCACATGTTCACACAGCCTATACACAGATGTTTATAATAGCTTTTTCATAATTGCCAAGAACTGGAAACAATCCAAATATCCACCAAGTGAATAATAGACAAACTGGTGCATGCATGTAACGGAGGCCTACTCAGTAACAAAAAGGAACATGTTACAGGTACAAACAGTAGCATGGATTATTCACATACGTTACGCTACGTGGAAGAAGCTAGGTCCAAAAGGCTACATACTACATGATTCCATTCCATTATGTGACATTCTGGAAAAGGCAAAACTATGGGGACAGAGGACAAGCAGTGCTTGCCTAGTTGCTACAAAGAGGGTGTGAGGGAACGTCTCGGGGGTGGGAAAGGTTCTGTGTCTTGATTGTGATGGGTGGCACACTGTGTGTTCAGAATTCATGCAGTGACAAACCTCAAAGGTTTTATTTTGTGTTATACCTCAGTAAACCCAACTTTAAATAATAAATAAATGGAAACTGTTGGTCATCATGGAGAGCTTATCACTGCAGGGATTACAGGATCCCCTTCTGGTAGCTTAGAGGCCCAGGGACAGGATGGCAAAGCAGTCACCCCTTCTTCTAGGGAGGGGTCCTGCAGACCACTGGCCTCCCCCACTCCCCGTGGTCACTTTCTTTTGGAGCAGGGTGCTTTGTGTTTTGGGGGATGTGTTTCTCTTTGCTCCTGAACTAGTAACTTCTATACCCAGAAATTCCGAAGCAGTTTAAAAATTTGCTGTTGCTTAACTCCAAGGCAGAGGCGGCTGGGTACGGAGGAGCCTCTAAGGATTTCTGGCTTATGAGACGTGAGATTCGAGGAGAAGGGAATTGGCTGGCCTGAGGGGAGGCAGGCAGGCCTTGGTGTCTGCTGAGATTGCTGAGGGATTTGACTAGAGCCACGAGCTGCAAAGAGACAGGTCCTGTGAAAGGCTTCTAGAGGTTTGCTACAAAAGGTGCGAGATGAGACCAAAGTAAGTGAGGCCCAGAGGGGAACACTCAGGAGCTAATTAGGACTTACGAGGAGCATTCCAGAGGGCTGACCGGATTCAGAAGGATTGGGATAGTGGGTGCCTTTGCCCCAGCTGTTGGTATAAGGAGCCACTCAGGGTGTATCGGTTCTCCTGGCACAGGGTGGATGTCCCAGAAGGGCATGATCTGGAGGAGGTAATGCTATTTATAAAATGGTGGTCTTCTTTCCTAGGCTTTTGGACAGTCCTTTCTCCAGCCTGACATCCACCTTTTTAAACAAAATCTCTTCTACTTGGAGACTCTCAACACCAAGCAGAAGCTATACCACAAGGTAAGTGCCTGTCTCTCTTGAAAAGATTCCTTCATGAGGGGCCTCATGGGCTAAGCCCACCCACTCAGGCCAGTTGCTAGAAACCATAACAGGAAGTGGGTGGGACCCCGGGGGCCTGAGTGAGCCCTCACAGCCGGCCACTCACCCAGTCTCTCTGCCTGTAGAAGATCTTCCGGACCACCATGCTGTTCCAGTTTGTGAATGTGCTGCTCCAGGTTCTGGTTCACAAGTCCCACGACCTTCTGCAAGAGGAGATTGGCATTGCCATTTACAACATGGCCTCTGTCGACTTTGATGGCTTCTTTGCAGCCTTCCTCCCAGAGTTCCTGACCAGCTGTGACGGTGTGGATGCCAACCAGAAGAATGTGCTAGGGAGGAATTTCAAGATGGATCGGGTGAGGAGAGAAAGGCCAGGCTAAAAGGAGGGCAGAGTGGGATCTCAAGCCTAGCGCCTGTTCACTAAGGAGGGGCCAGGCTGCCCTGGGGGCACATCAGGGCCTCTGGTCATGGTTTATACCCATGCTGCAGCTTGATAACATCTCGTGCAGTGCCGGGGTGACTCAGTGCTTGGCTGGATTGAGGGGCACATACTTTTTCCCCAGTCCCTGGCCTGAACAGTCCATCCGGTTTGTTTGGGTATCTTTGAATTTATCACCCCCCTTCCCCACCCCGAGTCAGAGCACATCAGGGCCCTGCCGTTTCTTCATGGGTGATGAGCCGCTGGGGCTGGTGCTAAAGTGTGGTAGGAGCCACACTTGTCGCTCTGCCCAGATTTGCAGACGGGCTGAGGTGGCTGGTGCTTGGGAGCTGCACCTCTGTGTCTCCAGGGTTAGAAATGGGACCCAGCTTCCTGGGATGCCCTGGGCTCTTCCCAGACTGGCCCTGGCTCAGCTTGGGCTGACCTCATAACACACCCTCTTGTCCCACTGCTGCCTGCCTGGGCAGGTGAGGTGGGCCGTCCTGGCCTGTGTAGCACCTGGCAGGGCCTGGGGTGCAGCTGTTTCTGGATGTACATGAAGCCATCTTTGCGGGGGTGTTGGGGCCCACAGTGCCCAGCTTCCCCATCCTGGGGCCTCCTTCCTGGGAGCTCACCGGCCCTCCTTTTCCTGTTTCAGGTGTCCAAGTCTCTGCTTCTTGGCAATAGGCTCTTCTTGGAACTTTTCCTGTAGAATAAGTAACTTCCTCTTTCACCACCTCCACTTGGTGAAGTTTAGGGAAGGCATCCATCCTCTCTCCCCCCCACGTCTTCTTGGCATTCTTGACATGACTCTTGTGCTGGAGCAGCCTGTCCGCGGTTCCGCTTTAGTGTTCAGATTTACGTGTTGCTCTTGCTGGAGCAAACTTGGCTTCTTGCTTTTCTCATTTGTGATATGTGCCAGGATAGTTTTCTCTTAGATTCAAGTCCTGTTTTCCTTTGTCTTGAAATCTTCCTTTCCTTGAAATCTATCTTCTCTTCTAAGCTTCTTCAAGTTCTGTGTTCTACCCAGGAGATTCCGGTTTGGCATTTGGGAACCACTGATTAAAAAGACATCCCTTGTTCGGCTTTTTTGGAGGATGAAATAGGAATCACCACCTTCTGCTCATCCATTCACTGTGTATTTGAAGCTGGCTGCCTCTGGGACCCGATGCCAGGTGCTGGGGCACCAGTCCCTTCCTTCACCAAGTCTTCAGTGAAGACAGGCGCCCTCTGCAGACGACACTGTGCCAAGCACTTCACACGCGCTGGCGTGTTTAAGCCTTCCGGCAGCCTTCTGAAGCAGGGCGCTGTTACCCCATTTCACAGCTGACCTGGGCTCAGGAGGTCAGCAGTTACTTGGCAGTTACAGGCCTTGGAAGTGGTGGAGCCAGGAAGTGGGACTCAGATGTGGTGTTCTGGCTCCAGGGCCTGCACACACTCCCCAAAGCACGCTGGACGCAGAAATGAGAGAGCTGGGGGCAGAGGCGCTGGCCTTGCCACCGGGGCCAGGGAGTAGGGGGTGTTGGAGCAGCCCGTGAGTGGAATTCTGAAAGCAGAATGGAGGCCGGCCAGGAAGAGGGTTGGGGTGGAGTGGGGGAGAGCTGGCAGTGCCTTCAGCTGTGCTCTGTACCCAGTCCTGCCACTTCGGTTTTAAGAAGGCACCACCAGCCAGGGCAGGGCACCTGCTCGCTCTAATAGGGCTTGATGTACATTTTATTTCTCTCCTCATGTGGATGCAGGCAGCAGGCACTCGGTAATCCCACACTGGAGGAGGACAGTCTGGTGGTGGTATGTGGCAGTTCAGGGTCGGTCTGTTCGGGGCCCTCTCATGCCATAGCCTGGGTGCTTTCCGCAGTCCACGCTGCTCCCGGCAGCACAGGCGTAGGTGGCATGAGTGCTGTGTCAGCCCCGAGTGGCAGGGCTGCCTGCAGCCCCGTCGGGGAAGGATTCTGCAGACATCACTGGGTGCAAGTGCGTCACCTCGATTGGCCGTATCTGCAGCCATGCCAGTGTCTCGGGAGCAAGCGTGCTGTTCCAGTCTGGACACCCCTGCCCCTCCTGTCTGCGCAACCTGGGGAAAGTTTCTTCATCTCTCTGTGCTTCCGTTTCTTCGCCCTTAGGACAGTGGTTCTGGTAGAACCTGTATCAGAGGGCTGTAGTGAGGACTCGGCAAGCTAACAGCTTTTTATTGCTGGCGACAGTGTGTGGCACAGGCCAGCCCAGGGAAGTGTTCGCTAATACTCTTCCTCCCGCAGAGCCTTGCACAGAGCCTCTGCTGACACACAGTGCATTATGAGTAGAAGTTTTGAGTTTTGGAAAATGTTCCCATAGCTCCAGCGCACACTCCGGTGGGGTCTGGTGGGTGGGAGATTTGGGGTGCTGGGTGGGCAGGTGGGCCTGAGGGGGGCCGGGCTGCAGCTGTGCCCCTGCCTTCCAGGACCTGCCCTCGTTCACCCAGAATGTGCACAGGCTGGTCAACGACCTGCGCTACTACAGACTCTGCAACGACAGCCTGCCCCCTGGCACCGTGAAGCTCTAGGCCCGGCCCTGCTTGCCTCTTCGGCCTGCTTACCGCCCGAGGGACACGAACTTCTGCCAATGCCACCTGCGTCACCTCCACCTTCCACCATAGGAGTCTCGGTCCCACTCCTTGGATTCTCACGCCCTGAGTGGTGTTGCCTGCCTCTGCCCCTCCACTTTGCTCTCGCCGCCACCCAGCAGTGCTGGCTTCAGGGTCCGTCTTAGCACTGGTTGGCATCGCCAGGATGTTTGGAGCAGGCGGAGGGTCGTGTGGCCAGGTACCAGGGCGGCACCAGGAAATCCCATGGGGTGATGTGTGCAGATCATGAGCATATCAGTCATGGGGCAGAAACGCCAAGGACAGCTTACAACAGTGCCACCTTCTCACCATTCCACCCCCCTCCCCTCCTCGGCCCAGCCAAGGAGACATGACGTCAGACTCTTGGCACTTCTCTCAAGTCTCCCCCAACCCCAATTGCCTTGAAGTCTCTGCTCTTTGTCAGAGATTTGCAAAGACTCATGTTTTGGTTCTTGTTTTCTCATCATTCCATTGTGATACTAAGAAACTAAGAAGCTTAATGAAAAAATAAAATGCTTATGTTGTTGTTATATACATGCTGGTTAGGGAGCTTCTTTTCACGCAGCCTCCCTGAGGCCAGCGCCCTGGTGAGGGCGACCTTCCTAGGGGGAGAGGGGCAGTGAGGCGAGGGCGTCGAGGCCGGAGTTTGTGCCTGGGGAGAACACATCAGAGGGGGCCTGACCTGTGTCGGTCTGGCCATCCTCCGCCCTCTTCTACATAGAGCCTTCTTTGAGCCACGTTAAGAAACAGGCTCCCCATTTCTCAGACTCAGGGGGAGTCCCACTGACAGTTGACCTGGTGCTGGAGGGACGCGTGGAGTCCAAGCCCCCCGACTCCCACGGGTCCTGTGCTGTCCACCACCCGGCTCCTCAGTGTGGTAGCTGTGGGCGCTGCCTCCCAGGGTCCCTTCCCAAGCTGCCCAGCCAGGAATTGTCCCTCTGTGAACTGAGCTTTCGCTTGAGGACAGCAGGGAGGTGGGGGTCTTTCGATGGATTGCCTGGCTGAGAATAGAGGGAGGAGGGCGGGAGAGAGGGTGTGGCTCCCTGCCACAGTGGGCGGCGAGTGGGACTCTGCTCTAGGGCGGGTCTGAGAGCTGGGGCCTTGCCCAGCCATTCATGTGTGGAAACAGCACTTGTCCTTGAATTTTTCGGAAGAACGAATCAACAGCTCCTTCTGCTCTACTTGTCACAACAACTGGACAGGCAGGACCAAGGTAGATTCTTACGGGGAGTACAACACCTGGCAGGAAGAGATTTGCTCACCTGGCAGTGACAGTGGGGTTGTCCAAGAAGGGGGAGGGCGAACAGGGATTGGCTCGTTGGTAGAACTGGGGAAGAAGGGAGTGGTGGGCACGTGACTTCGATCTCTGAGGCTTTACAAGAATCACCTGGGGGTTGTGGTGGTTTGAGGCGTGTGTGTGTCGCAGTTCCCTTGCTGTGTCGGTCACAGCCTCCCGGCCGCAGCTGGCCTCACTGCAGAGTTCAGAAAGGAGAGAATTGAAACGCCACTTGCTCTTCTGCAGAAAGGAATTAACATCCAATTATCCCCAGGCTATAAATACACCCTACCTGCCTGCTAGGGAAGGCCAGAGGTGCTGTCAGTGCTTCACGTGGTAAAAGCTCTATCTGTATGCTGGAGAGAGGGTGAGGGGATGGGATTTGTCTCTTGTGAACCCCAGATGACAGCACAGGCCGGTCTCTGGAAAGCAGAGGGAAGGTCACAGGAGCAAGGTGGGCTGGGGTCGGGTATTTCTGTTCCAAGGCTGGTGGGTGTGGCCGTTGTGGAGATGCGCAGGCAGGTCTCTGACCTGGTCCTGCAGGTACAGCTGCAGTGCCCACATGGGGCCTGGCACAGGGCAGCCCTTAGGGAATGTGGGCGAAGTGGATGAGTTCTCAGGCTCTGGACAAATCCGGAAAATGTCTCTGCATCCTGAGGAAGGGGACGGGGAGAGGACAGAGATGGCCAAGCATTCACTTTGGGGCAGTCTCAGACGGGGGCTGTCCTGTCTCCATTCAGGGGGCCTGGGGCCCGCTTTTCTTCTGCTTTATGTCAGTCACACGTGCCCAGGGCACAGCCCCTGGCTTTGGGAAGAGAACTGATGAAGCTTTATCTTCACAATTTCCAGCATTTTCCTCCACTGCCTACCACTGGCCTCAGGCCCTGCTTGAATTCTTTTTTTAATGGCATTTGTTTTTCTCTTGACAAAATGTTTGTTGTGGAGTAAGTAAAATATGCAGAAAACTCTACAACCTAAAGTCATCTAATTCCACTGCCCAGAGAAAAACCACCGTTAATATTTTGGTATGTTTTTCTTTCCACATTTCCCTGTGTGTGGAAATATGTATGGCTTTGGCTTTTCCTTTTTTTGGTAAAATTGAGCTCCTGCCGTTTCGTAGACTCCTGTTTATTTACTTAACATGTTGTTACCGTTTTCTCATGTTACTGAATATTCTACAAAAAGACGATTTTTAACAGCAGGTGGTGTTTCATCATACGGATGTACCATCATCTGTTTACAGTTTTTCTTCATTACAAGTGATGCCGCGGTGAGCATCCTCGTGCAGAAATCTTTGTGCCTGTCTGATTGATTCTGTAGGTTAAACTTCCACACGTGAACTTGCTGGGCAGATGTTTTTGAGGCTTGTGATGGATCTTGCTGGGGCCTGATTTCTGTTCTAAAGAAGGATAAATGTTACAGACGCGGTGGTTGCCAAACGTCTGGGCAGTGCGGCCCCATTGGGTCCATTTGCCCACATTCCTCCCTGGTTTTGTGGACCTTGGAGATCAGAGCTCTTACTGCCTAGTGGCAGCGCCTCGCCAGGCTTCCTGCTCACTTCTGAGCCATGTCCTCCTCCGGTGTCCCTGCAGGGCAGTGTGACACCTCTGCAGGGCAGCTGAGACCAGGAGAGGAAGAGAGCTGACAATTCTGGCTGGCTCTTTGGACCTTGGTGGAAGAACCATGATTGATGGCCGTTCATTAATTTAAGAAACATCATTTGTCAAATTCTCCTACAAGCCAGGCGCAGGGCTGCAGGTGAAGGACTGGGAGACGAATAAGATACCACCTGTGCCCCCCTGAGGACTTCACAGACCAGCGGGAGAAGGGCAAACGGACTGTGCAGAATGATGCGCTAAGTACTGTGATGGTGGTGGGGGTTGGGGAGGATTCTAGAAGGAACAGGTGGGGCTGAAGATCAGGCAAGGTGTCACTGCAGGTGACAGTCATCTGGGCTGGTCCCCAGAGCACGTGGAGGAGTAACTCACCAGCAGGCAAGTGGGGGGGGTGGCGAGGGCTTCCTCTGGCGGGGAGAAGGGGCAGAGGTGTGACAGTGTCTTCGAGACTGGCATGCCGGCGGCAGCTGACAGGAGACATTGAAGGTGGCCAGGAAGCTTTGACGTGGTCATGGGTTAGTGTGATTGTAAGTTTTCCTCCCAAGCCAGGACGTGTTGAGTGAAAAGAGACATTATTAGTAATAATTCTGGGACAACAGGTGTAAATGGGGATTTCTTTCTCCCTAGTCATGGAAAAGTGCCAGGCTCAGGGAGGCTCATCGTGTCACCCAAGATGAGCGAGGACAAAGTCCCAGGAGTGTTCCTTCCCCTTCACGTGCAGCAGCCTGGTTCCTCAGGAGACACCCATTCTGAGTGGCTGAGCACCGAGGCAGCGGGTGACAGGCAGCAGCATACCCTGCCCGGCCAGCGTGTGGGTGGACGCGGTGTGGCCAGTTGGGCTCATTGCCAAGCCCAGCCTTGGGGGCAGCCACGGTCTCCATGACTCCTCAGACTGAGCTGGCTGCGGGTCCAGCTCCCCTCTCCAGCCACCGCCCCCGCTTCTCTGACTGTCCTCTGTGACGCCCCTGCCCCCTTGCCACCCCACGGCCCCTCTCGTCACCGGTGCCGTGGTGTCGCCCCACCAACGTGAGGACTCCAAGGCAGGGGCTGTGCGTGTCTCCGGCACTCGGCGTAGGGCTTGGCTCAGAGCGGGAGCCCCACGAACGTTGAGTGTGTGAGGATTTTTAAGATTTATCCAAATAGATTTTTCCTCACAGGAAGAAGCCTGGAGTCACACTGAGGTGTCGTCTAACTAATTTTCTATGTAATGAAACCACGTCCTTGGTGTCTGCTCGGAGCGCCTTGGCCTCACCTCTTAGGGCTCCTCAGGGAGAAGCGCTTAAGGGAACGGCTCTTCGGTGGAGAATTTCTTCAGCTCAAGGACTCCCTTCCCTGCCCCTTCCTGTCTGTGTCATCTGAATTCCATTTGGGAACATCTTCGAAGAGCCTTGTTAATGAATTGGTCAGGCGCTGGGCGGTGGCGGGGTTGATGGGGTTGGTGGCGGGTGTGGGTTCTGTGGCCTCCTGGGTGCGCCGAGAGCCCCTGGCGGTGCCGCTCAGAACCTGGCTCGGAGCCCCGGGCTCTCTGAAGGATGTCGGGAGCCTTCGCTGGCTCAGGGTCGGGGTCAGGGACCAGGTGCTGGGTTGGAAAATTATTTAAATGAATCATCCGGGAGCTCTACAGGCCCGACACAGGCATCTTGGCAACAGATTTTCTTTTAAAAATAAGCTTAGTTTTTTTCCCCCTTCTCTTTATTATAGAAATAATACATCTTTGCAGATAAAAAAAGAGAAAATCAGACTGTCCCTTAGTCATTTAATAACATCTCGATGGGTGGCCTTCCAAACCTTTCCTTGTATTTATACACATGCTCATCCGCACACCTCTTTCGGTGGGAATAAGGTCGGGTTACCTGTGTGACAGGGCTCTGCCACTGAGGCACACACACTTTCTGGGGGTCTCATGGCCCCTGGGGACCCCGGCTGTCGGCGGCTGTTCCAGCCCAAGCCGTGCACGGGGCCCACTCAGGTGGAAGTGGCCTCTGCGGGACATCGTGGGAAATGACCCGGGGCCTCGTCTCTGACCCATGCTGGTGTCTGGAGCTAGCTGTCCTGGGGTGCTGACGCCAGTGACAGGAACTGTTGTCACTCTCGGAGCCCCTGAGGATGGCATAGCCCCGCTTTGCAGCGGCAGAGCCTGAGGTCGGGAGGCTGCCCTGCCCCGCGCGCCCTCCCCTGCCCCCCGCGTGCCGCACTGGAGCCCGTTCCCAAGCTCTGGAGTCTCAGCGACCTTGCTTGCAGCCTCTGAAGGGCAGCGAGTGAGAGCGATTCAGGCTCTGGGGAAGGACGCGCACGGCGTCTTAATCTCCCCTCACCGCGCCTGCCTGGGGAGGGCCCGGGAGCCCTGATGAAGCTCTGGGGGTTTGCTGGGGCGATGACCTGTACTGTGGCATTTCCAGAAATGGTTTCCCTCCCCCAGAGCAGGAGGATACCAGCCTGGGCTGCCTTGCGCAGGCGCCCGTCTACCCCCTTAGGATCCCCTGCCTTCGGAGCAAATGCTTGTCCATGAGGCCGTGGAGGCTCAGAGAGGGGAAGTGACTTGCCCAAGGCCACACAGCAATTCTCTGGCAAAACCGGGGTCCAATTTCAGGTCTGGCTTCAGAGCCTGCTTTCTTTGTGCTGTGCCACTGCTCGAGTCTGCCTCCTCTCGGCCACACTGAGGACACCAAGGCCACTGTGCGCTCCTCAGATTTTAGGGGCCTGGGAATCCCTTCTCTGCTCACCACAGTTATTCATAAACTTCACGTTCTGGTGGCTCAAGGAGACGGCATTTGTCACTGTTCCCAACGAACTGGAAGGACATTGAGGCCCAGCAGTTACGAGACTCGCCTGGTTCTATACCTGGTCGGTTCTGCTTCCCCTAGTGGATTTGAAAGCTGTTTGCAGAACCAGGTCTGCAGGTGACCCAGGTGCGGCTGTGCCTGGGGGAGGCCCTGGCACTTGGCTCCGTCCCTGAGTGTGAGGTCCCTGGGTGTCTCTGTGGACGGGGACTGTGGCTTCCCTTTGCAGATGGCAAAGCACGTCTGACCTTGCGTTCCCACCCTGAGCTCAGGGATGCATCTCTTAGGCATCAGTGTTTTAGTCTTGTCACCAGACAAGTCCTGAGGCTCCGCTCCGTGACGGGTGCTGGATCCAGAAGCAGGAACAAGGCATGGGTGACATGGTCTCTGCCCTCCAGAAAGGAAGCGGTGGGCTGGACCAGGTTGCTTTTTACATGAACATAACTCACGTGCACATATGTGTGTGTGTGAGGTGGTTGGCAAAAGGTACTCTGTGCTCTGGCTTGCCTCAGATGCACACAAAACGTACCTGTTGTAACTGTTCTTATTTTGCACTGAAAAACTGATGGCAGGAAAAATAACATTTAGAAAAATTTACCAGTTAAGCAGAGCTCATTCTCTCCAGATTTAAAACAGCCTCTTCTGGATAAAATATTCAGTTCAATTTCAAACTTTAGACGGGCTTTATGGAAATTTCAAAGGGCACTTCTTTCTTCAAGCAGCTGGTACAGCTGTGCCAGGCGAGTTGACAAGGTTTCAGCCACCTTTGCTTCCTTGCACAGTGAGCAACCTGTGTAGCTGTCCCTGGTGGTTTAGTCAAATTCCCCACTGAGACTATTTGTCTGGTCTCAAGAGGTCTCCTTTCTCCTTCCTCTCTCCTTCTCTTTCCCACGTGGCTTCAGGGGAAGCAGCTCACTTGTCTGTGGGGTTGGGAGAGCAACCTCTGGCCCTCGTTTTGGACTTATGTCCTCAGATCGAAAGGCCATGGCTGCCTCAGGACTGAATATCCAAAATGGACTCAATTCTGTCTCTGAGGCTGGTACATCTGCTGGCCACACCCCCAGCCTCTGGTGACACCTGGTCTTCACAGCCCCCACTAGGACAGGGTAGGGTGAAATATTAAAGTTGTCATTGGCTCCTGGAGCCCCACCTTCCCTGTCAGCAGAGAAAATCCGAGTGAGAGGGCTTATGGCCTTGCTGCTGTGGGCGCCACTACAGAGCAGGCCTGCAGGGGCGCCCGCAGAAGCGTTGGGGGCTGCCGACTCCTGGGGCTCCTCTGCAGCCACTCCCAGAGTGCAGGCACAGGACGCCGCTGGGGGCTGGAGCTGGGGTGGGAGAGAGCCGGCCAGCGGAAAGGGGCTGAGCAGGGCTGCCCCTGCCTTCCCTGGTCCTCCCAGGCTGGGGCTGCAGAAGCTGCAGCCACTCCCTGCCCCCTGCCCCGCCTGTGGGCCTTGTCTGGGGCAGGCCTGGGGGGCCTGGGGTTCTCGAATGGCACATTTCTTGCCCTACCCTTGAAGCTAGACTCCATCCTCTGGCGAGGTCACGTCCCTCCAGTCCACCCAGGCACTGGGGCCTTCAGGGCTCAACCACCCACTCGAGATCCAGCTCCCACTGCCCTTCCAGATAGCTCTGGGGAGGCCTTAGCCATCGAAAAGGGAGCTGGCAACAAGAAGTGACATCAGAGGGGCGGGGCCCGAGCTCGGGGCACAGATGGCACCAGTCCTGCTGCCCCGGGAAGTTCTCAGAGGGCATCAACGGAAGCTGTGCCTCTGTGGCTCCGGAGGGGCCTTGCTTACTCACCCGCTTTCCCTGCATCAGCTGGGGCGCGGTGATGGGCGTGGTGACAGGTGGCGACTGCCACAGGCCCTTGTGACCACACGCTCCTCCCCTCTCCTCGCCTGGCCCCTTTCCTCCTGGTCCTGCCTTCCCTCTCCCCCCAGCCTCCCAAGGGCAGTTTGGGGGTCAGTCCTGGACTTGCATTGCTGAAGGGACAGGAGCTTTGTGTCCTGCTGCCCGTACGGGGAGAAGCAAGGGAATCACTCCTGGGTGGGGAGAGGGCGCGTGCGTGATCAGGTCGGAATAACCCCTCCCCTTCCGGTGCGGAGCGCACCCCGCTCTGGACAGCTGGGGACCGGATTGCGGAACAGGCGGCTTAGAGGATCCTTAGAGAATCAGGCTGGGCATGGCAGCATGAGGGTCTTCCCCTGGGAGCGTCAGGGGTTGGGGGGACTCCAGCCTCTCCCCAGGTGGAACCCTGTGTGGGTGCGTCCCATGGCGATGGCGGAGCCTGCGTCGTTGCAGGGGGGCTGGCAGGTGAGCACCAACTTCCATACTGGGGACCCGGACTCAGTGCGGGAACCCTCCCCCTACACAAAGGCTCCTTAAAATGTGATGGGCCACCACACACGTGACCTACGCCCACCAGGTGTCTCTGGCTCCTGGGGAGGCCCATAGACCCTCCCTCAGGGCAGGGTGGGCACCAGCACGGAGGAGCTGGCCTGGGCCTTCCTGGGGACCCCACCTCTGTCTTCCCTCCCAGTCGCAGGCCCCTCTGGAGGTGCCCAGGTAGCTGGAGAGGTGGGTGTCTGAGAGCTCGCGACAAAGTCCGTCTGTCCTCGCCACCGAGGCCCGAGTAGTGACAGCCAGACGCAGGCAGACCTGGGTTCAAGTTCACAGGCTGCGACTTACTAACCTCGGGCCAGACCCCAAACACTGGACAAAGTGTGGCGCCAACTGCCCGTCCCACCTCAAAGTCATTGGAAGCACAGACAGTCCTAAGCTGTAGAATCAGCTTCACTATTTCGGAGTGTGCTGCACTCACGTGGCCTGACTTCTCTGAGCACACGGCAGTCAGCCCAGCCACGTGACCTTGGGCACGTCGTTTAGGCTCAGCCCCCATCTATAAAGGGGAGCCGGTGTGGGTTCCTCCCCGGGGTGTTGAAGGAGCATATGAGATGACGGATGTGGGATATTTCGCTCCGAGCCTGGGTCGCAGTGAGTTTTGCAGGAAGCAGTGGACCTCGGGGCTGTCACCGATGTGGGCTCCGTGGTACGTAACCCACAGCGCGGCCTGGCCTCAGCTCAGACGGGAGGCTGCTCCAGCAGCTAGAAGGGACCCAAAACTGAGCAGTTAAGACGACCAGCCACTGGGGACAGGGTGCAGTTGAGGGCGGCTACTCAAATAATCAAAGTAATGTAATTAATGCTAATGACAGCAGCTCACACGCACACGCGGCTTCCTGTGTGCCAGCCGCAGTGCTGGGCGCTTTAGATTCAACAACTCTTTTCATCTTCATGACAACCCTGTGATAGCATAATTTTTTATTAATTGCTATAATACAGTCCCTGACTTACAATGTTCAGCTTACAATTTCTTGACGATGGTGTGAAAGCCACACGCATTCGGTACAAACTGCCTGATGTCTACACCCGCCCGAGGGTCAGAGGCTTTGCTCAAGCCACCACCACGCTTTCCAGATCAAGTGTCAGCTGAAAGCCCATCACCCTGACCGCTGCTGGCTCGCTGAGGCCAGGCCTGCTGTGTGCAAGCCCCATTCTCCACGGGGACGCAGGGCCCCTCCCCTCTCCTCCCCTGCAGCTGGGAGCCGGGCCCAGGCACTGGAGGGGGTTGCATGGGGGGTTGGCACCTTCGTGTTCCTCTCCCATTTAGTGGCTTCTCGAGGTTGGAGGCAGGGAGGAGCTATGGGGAGGGTTGCGCAGAGGTCCCTACAGATGGGGGGGCCCTGCAGATAGGGGGGCCTGCATGAGCCGTCAGCTTGGTTTTCCTGGAGCAAAGGCCAGCTTCACCCTGGACCCCTTTGGCATTGAGACAGCCACTATTTTCCTCCCTGCCTCCTCCATGGTTCGGTCCTTCAGCACTTTCTCTGGGTGGAGGGTCTGTCCTGTCCTTTGGTTCTGTGGTCCTTGGAGCAGTCCTGTGGCTCCCTCTCCTTGTCTAACCTCCGTGAGGACAGAGGAAGTCCTTACCCACCCTCTGAGGGTCACAGAGAAGAAACGTGACCTCCCCCTCATTCTCCCCAGGCACACACCCCACAGGTGCTTCTAATGGAGAGCAGTGTCCAGGCTCCCAGGTCTGTCCCCAAACTCCAAGAGTCAAGCACTCCACAGCCGGGAGCGTTACTGACTCAGATTCCACCCCTCCCGGTGCCTTGCGCCTAGCGGCTCTGAGGAGCACTGTATCTCCCTGCCCCTCGGCCTTGGGTTGGGACACATGGCTGGCTTTGGCCGGCAGAGTGAGGCAAGCGGGACAGGTCTGAGTCTAGGCCGTCAGAGGCCTCATGCTTGTCTTCTTGCACCTCTGCCGTTATTGTGAGAAGAATGTGCCTGGACTGTCCCAGTGGTCCCAGGGGGAGGACAAAGGACACATGGAGAAGAGACAGCTGAGCTGCCTCAGCCCAGGCCAGGCCAGGCCAGACCAGCCCACACCAGAGATGGGGCTCAGAAAACGGCACCCTAAAATGAGGGCCTCAGAAGCCAAAGTTCTCCTCTGATCTTCCCTTGTCCTCCTGCCTCTCGGTCCCATTCGTCCTGAGGCTAGCCCTCGAGACTAGCATCCCTCCTCCCCAAGGCAGCTCATAAAAGCCAGAACCCCTTTTCCCAAAAGCCAGCCATAAAACCTGAAGTTATTCTGTGTGAAAACTGCCATGGAGTAATTATCTGACCCACCTTGTTTGAGGCCATGAGACCCCCATTCCCGAAAGGGTCCTGCCCCGCACCCGGAAGGAAGGATGCAGCTCAGAGAGGCCAAGAAGAATCTAGACAGACAGGCCTCGCTGGGTTCCCCACACAGCGTGTTAGCATTCGATCGCACCCTTTTTGTCCGGTCGTATGTCTACACGGCTGTGCCTGCTGTGTTGAACGTAAGCATAAAAATGGACGATTTCCTCTATATCTCTGAGTTTTCATTCTGAAGCCTCCCATGTATATGTGTTAAAATAAATGCGTTTTCTCTTATTAATCTGTTTATTGTGAGTTGATTTTTCAGCAAGTCTCCTGAGGGCGAACACCAGCCTGCTGTGGACACCCCAGAGAGCCCACGGAGGTCACCCCAGGGCGGTGAGCAAGCTGACTTGAGGTCAGCAGACCTCAGCCACCCCCGAGACAGAGGAGGGGCCTGGGCAAGATCAGCAGAGCTGTCCCAGCCCAGCTATGGGACATTCTGGATCATCCAACTGCCATCAGCTGCCCCCACCCCAAACTCAGGCAGCCCAGAAGCCCCCCAGCCCCTCTGGCCCCACTTAGGGAGCAGCAGACCCCCGGGAAGTGGCTCCGAGGCCGTTTGCCAGTGTGGCCTTCCTGGCGCGGGTGACACATGACAGATTTGCCAATCACCCGCTGGAGCTGCGCTTGTGGGGACTGTTCTCTGGGATAATTGACCTCCTTGAAAGTCACAGCAGGACAATCAGCTGGCCCCTCCCAAGCTGCTCCAAAGCCTCCTGCTGTCGCAGAAAACTCCTTTGCTCTTCAATCTGGGCAAGGCTGAATTTCTGTTCCCTCCAACTGTCCTCCCTTCTTTGTTTCTAGAAACCTCCTTCTGCAGGTGTTGTGAGGAGCAGTGGGGTGGGGACCCTGGGCTGAGGTGCCAGCGCCATGGCCTACTCCCCAAGTGACCTTCCACGGGTCACCTTAGTGTCCTTATCAAAACAGTGGTAGGTGTTTTGATGTTATCATCAAAGTAGTGAGTATAAACGACCTTCTGATGGAAAAAACAAACAGTACTTTTCTGTCTACTCTCACACTCGACACAAACACTTCCAGGTCCAAAACGCGTGGGGATTACTCCCCACCGACAGCCCATTCTCCAGCGGACACCAGCAGGGTGTCCTCTAATTCGATTCAGTTCTGACATCATCCACCTGAAGCTAGTGTCAGACCCCACACATTGAGGGCTCAGTCTTGCAAGAGCCCCCCACGCCAGATGCTAACCCCCATCCCAGCTGTGACCTGTGCTTCTGACCCCGCTATGGCCCCCTCCTTGGATTTGATGAACTTGCTAGAGCAGCTCACGGGACTTAGAGAAGCATTCAGTTTATCCATTATCATAAGGGATAATGTTACCACCCAGCCAGGTTCATTGCCCGCTGCTCGAGAGGAAGCCAATACACCGAGACAGCAAGTTAATATCGCAGGCACCAGGCAAGGAGATGGGAGGACTTTCTCAAATGCATCTCCCCCAAAATTTGGGAGGAAGAGTTTTGAAAGATAGTTTGGTGGGCAAAAGGCTAGGCAATTGGGTCTGCTGATTGGCCAGGTTGGGGGAGGACCATAGTGGTGTAGAAATTGTCTTCTTTGCTGAGTTCTTGGGTGGGGGTCGCAAGACCATATTGATGCTACAACTTGCTGTCCTCTTTGGGAACAGTGGC
>NW_012137969.1:8558032-8566557 GCF_000956105.1 Propithecus coquereli
AAAGAAGGAGGGAGTAGGGGGAGGAAGGGAAGAAGGTAGGAAGGAAAGTGGTTCTCAGGTGGTAAAAAATTCCAAATAGGTCAAAGTCTTGCCTGGAAGTCAGTTTGCTGCGGGCTGGTGTTGGTCTGCTGGCCAGGTGTGGCAAGCAGCTTCCAAGATCCCTGTGATTCCCGCCCTGTTATTCACATCTCTGAGTACTCCTCTCCCCCACTGGCTAATCCTGACCTGTGTGAAGCATAGGATATTGAAGAAATCTTAGTGGATGCCATCTACCATCCTAAATGTTTAATGAATGGTTACTATTATTATGAACATTGTATGTATGTCATAAAAGACATTGCATTTTCCACCTTGCTTTCCCCTAAGATCACTCGGAGGGGAAGCTAGCAGCCATACTGTGGGGAAGCTCAAGCAGCCCCGTAGAGAGGTCAGCATGGCAGGGGTCTGATGATTCCTGCCAACAGCCTGCAGAACTTGCAGACCAACCGTCTTGGGTGGACCTTTCAGCCCCAGGCAAGCCTTCAGAGACTGCAGCTCCATGAGAGACCCTGAGCCAGAAACCACCCTCCTAGAGCAATCTCAAATTCCTGCCCCAGAGGAACCATGAGATAATAAAGATTTATTGCTGTTTTAAGCTGCTATGCTTGGGATAATTTGTTACACAGCAGTAAATGACAAACACACCCAGTGAGAGAAGTCC
The DNA here is from genome assembly GCF_000956105.1 of Propithecus coquereli. Lineage (NCBI taxonomy): Eukaryota > Metazoa > Chordata > Mammalia > Primates > Indriidae > Propithecus > Propithecus coquereli. The sequence continues at coordinate 8,558,733 of NW_012137969.1, forward strand.
ATATTTTTTGAGCGCTTGGATTGTTCTAGGAATTTGCAAACATTGTTTTCATGTCATCATCTCAACAGGAGCCCCTCAAACACTCACGTAGCATTTACTGTGAGTCAGGTATGGTTTGAAACATTTCATAGATTGTTCATTTAATTCTCACGACTCTATGAGGTGGAGGCTACCATTATCCTCATTTTACAGAGGAAGAAACTGAGGCACGGAAAGATGAAATGGCCAAGGTGACACAGCTATTGGTGGTAGAAACAGGATTCAAACCGAGATGGTCTGGCTGGAGTCCACGCACTTGCCCATTGTGCTGTTTACCAGGGAAGGTCACGGTCAGAGTATCCTCTGTCACAGTCACAATAATGTCCTGAAATGCTTTCCAAGTGACCCCTCCCAGTTCTGCCACTTCCGTGCCTCAGTTTCCTCATCTGTCAAAGAGGACTAGAATCACACCTGCCTCACAGGTTGTCTGTGGATGTGATGACTTAGTACCTGTGAATCTGCTTTCCACCGTGCATGACACAGAGGCAATCCTTTTCATCGTTATTTATTATCGATACTATTACTGCTAAAAACCAGACCTTCCTGTAGAAGACTCTTCAGTGATACTTTGTTACGAGACAGGGAGTGACTGCAAGGCTAATTCCAAATTGCCGCTGAGCCTGAAGATGGGTTGTCATGGTTTTTCTTTTATGGAAAAGACAAATACCCACATTTGCTGACCTCTTCTGGGGTGACACGTGACTGTCAGCTATTTATCTGCCCCACAACAAAGCACCTAATCTGCCTCTTCAAGAGGAAGGTGATTTTTAAACAATGAATGAGAAGGTAACTGCTTTTCGAGAGACACTCATGTTTTGGAAAGAGCATTTTGAAAGCAGATGTTTGGAGATGCTTCCATTGTTATGATGTGTTTTTTTTGTTGTTTTGTTTTTTTGAGACAGAGCCTCGCTCTGAGTAGAGTGGTGTCATCATAGCTCACTGCAGCCTCTGCCTCCTGGGCTCCAGTGATCCTCCTGCCTCAGCCTCCCAAATAGCTGGGATTACAGGCATGTACCACCACACCCAGTTTATCTTTTCTATTTTTTTTTTTTCAGTAGAGACAGTGTCTTGTTCTTGCTCATTCTGGTCTCGAACTCCTGAGCTCAAGCAATCCTCCCTCCTCAGCCTCCCAGGGTGCTAGGATTATAGGCGTGAGCCACCGCGCCTGGCCTGTTACGAGCTTTTATTGCGAAAAAGCAATGGAAGTGTGTTTCCTTTTAAAAACTCTCCATGTCTGCATACTTTAAGAGCTGGAAAACAAAAAATTCCAACCAATTTCAAAATCTTCCAAAAGAAAACTTTTAGGGCATTTTGAATCCATTTGTTAAAAATCCACAAATGCCGATCTGCTCGTTTGCTTGTAAGACCACACAAGGGACATTAGGGAAGATGGATGTATACAGTATTAGCCAAATTTCAGCAAAAAATACCCTATTTGGTGAATGGGATTAAAATATGAGTATTGATATTTAGAAAGTACAGCCTTGAGACACTGTTTCCGCCTGGATTTACAAATCTCTGTGAGGCATTGCTTTTAGCTGTAACAGCCACTGAAACCAAGTATGGAAATGACCCTGTGTAGAACGGGACCCTTGAATCACCATAGCACCATAGCACTGGTGCTAACCCAAGCATTTCAAAAAATAAGAAAAGCAGATCCAATCTGATTGCTATCAGTAAAAAAATTAAGAATGTTTAAATGAAAGTCAAAAGGTTTGTTGTACTGTTGGTAAATGAAATAAAAACATTTAAAAGTAGTGCTTATTTAATCTTTATGTCCTCCTTAAACAATTTCTAGTTTTTATGCAAGTCGAGCATCCCGAATCCAAAAATCTGAAACTACGTGATGCTCAAAGGGAACGCTCCAGTGAGCATTGCGGATTTCTGCTTTCCCAATTTGAGATGCTCAGCTGGTAAGTATAAAAGAAATATTCCCAAACCTGGAAACATCAGAAATCCGGAACACTTCTGGTCCCAAGCATTTTGGATAAGGGATGCTCAACCTGTATATGATTTGTATACTGTTCACAGTATATGTGCGCATCATCACGTAGTTTATAAATATTTCTACCCAGGTGGAGACCTCTGCTCTTAACCATTTAACTGAATCCCAGGTCCCTCTCCCTGGCAGTTTTTGCTCCTGTGGTGGGAGGGCCGGGAGGAGTCTCTCTCCTTGATCCAGGTGAGCCAGACTGCTGGCCCAGCTCTTGGCCCCTAGGGGGCAGCAGAGGGAAGCAAACAACAGCTTTGAAAACACCAGAAAAACAGCCCAAGACCGGCTAGTCCAGGAGATACCTTATAATGTCTGTTTTCTCCCCAAGCTTCCTTGTCGTCCCTCCTCAGGACCAGAATAAAACAAACCAGCTCCGGACCCCGAGAAGTGAGAGAAATCCCACTGAGTGAAGGGTACGTGGTAGGGTGTCAGTGACCCCCGTGGCCCGTTTTGAGCTTGGGGCTTTAACCTGAACAGGTGATTCATCTGAAGATAACAGAGGGATGACAGGTTGAGGGGACCCAGGGTGGCCCTGGACTCTGACTCCTGCCCTGGTATTTCTCAAGCCTCAGTTTCTCCAGCTGAGATCTGGTCAGAATTCTATAAGGTTTTATTTAACTGCATCCCTTTGCCCAAAGTGCCTGACATGCAGTCGGTGCCAAATCGATGTTCACAGACTCTGACTTGAGTAAGTATTTCTCACCGTGATGTGTTTCTGCTCCGTCCCACCAAAATCCCCCCTGACCTCGCACCGGTTTTCCTCCTGGCCTGGAAGCCGCAGTCAGGGCGCATTTGCTGGCGGCCGCGTTGCTGGGGTCTGGTGGCCGCATTGCTGGGGTCTGGTGGCCACGTTGCTGGGGTCTGGCGGCCACGTTCTCCAGCAGCCGCGCTGGAGCCCTTGCATGGCGGGGCTTCGGACTGGTTCTCTGAAAACGCAGCTGGGGAGCAAGTTTGAGGTTCCTTCTCCTCTCTCAGAGCAGGCTTCAGGCCTCAGCATGGACCACGTGGGAGCCTCCTGACACGTCCTCCCACGCCTCACCTCCCATCCACCTGCCGGCCAGCCCCGACAGCCGCCTTCCAGAAACGCGGCCCTGGGCACGCCAGGCGCCGGCCCCACAGTCCTCACTGGGTCCTCATCGCTGACAAGTAAAATCAAAGCTTCTGGGCTGATCTTGAGGGCCCTGGGATAGGAGCTTTCCCGACCTCAGCACCCCCAGCCTTCTCTGCACGTGCCCCACGCTTCCGTCCGACAGGCATGGCGCTGGGCAGTTGATAGAACCTCTCTGTACAGCCTGTTTCCTCATCTATAAAATGGACACGACTAACCCCGTGAGGGTTGACAGTGACAGGATGTGGAGGCCACGTGTGGAAAACTGCTCCTGTGATGAGGATACTCAGCACATGTGGATGTCCCTTCCCCACCCATTTTACAGATGAGAAAACCGAGGCTCTCAGAGAGAGGTTTGGGAACGGGTCCAAATGTGGCAGAGTCAGGATTAAAATTCAGACCTTCCCACCCATGATCTGGAGCATCTTCTAACTCTTCCCAGTTCTTTTTTTTATTAAGTAATTTTTAAGTTTATAATTGACACACAATAATTCTGCGTATTTACGGGACACAGTGTGACGTGTGGATGGCGCATGCGTACATTGTATATCACGATCTCTCCCCAGGGATCCTCTTTCCCTCCCTCCCCTGCATGTACCCCCATCTGCGATTATGGGATTTATTAGCTGCTTCCTTGTTTATTACTGTCTTCCCTTCTAGAATGGAAGTCCCATGAAGGAATGGGCCTGGTCTGTCTTGTTCACTGAATGCCCAGCGCAGAGCAGGGGCCTAATGACTATCTCTTGAATAACCAAAGAGCTAGGACAGTTTCAAAGAACAGGAGCTCCAGCTGATCACTTTCTGATGAAGCTGGTTTCTTTCTGCCAGGGAGAATCTACCCCCTGGGATGTCTTTGATTGCACAGAGCCCCAGGGTGTTCCCTCCCCTGGGACCAGCAACCGGAGAGCAGCCTTGTAAACACACCAGTGCTGCGGTTCTAGCTTTCCCGGGAAAACCCAGAGTGATGGGTTAACCAGGGTAGTAAAATGGGCATTAAGCCTCAATACCTTGGGAGTCACTGTTTAAAAGACCTCCCTGATAATTGGAAATTGGCTAATCTCCTTCTATCATTAGGACGGCGTGGAGGCTGGGGATGTTTGGTCTTCCCAAGCTCTGTTTTGAAGCTTTAGGAAACAGGAAGTGACTTAGGAAGCCCCAAAGCTAGTGCATGTCTTTGTAGCAGCCGACCAGAAGGAAAAGTGGAAAGCGAAATGCACCCGGGACATGGCCCTTCAAAGCAGATTCACATTTCCTGAAAAATATGAACTTCTTTATGAATAGCAACAGTTTTTCTGGTAAATCTCACGGAGTAGAAAGAAATACACAATTGCCAACTGTACAGCTCCACAAGATTTCAGAACCTGAACACGCTTGTGTGACTGGCCCCCCGACCCAGGTCCCCCTCCTGGCCCCTCCCAGACACTATTCCACCTCCCGAGGGTAACTGCCACCCTGACTTTCAGCATCACACATTGGTTTCATCAAGAATGTTTCGGGCTTTAACACCAGGTTCTCAAATTCAAATGCTCCCTCCCAGGGGCTAGACAGGTGTCCTTAATGCTGGGAGGGCCCATCTGCCCCCGGACAGGTGCAGGTGCCAATGGTAGCCAGGCAAAGACTCAGGCCCAGTGTTGGCGGGTAATTTGATTATGCAAGAGAAACGGGAAGTCTAGATTTTTATGTGAAATCGTATGATTCTGGAATGTTGGCAACTCACGAAAATTTAATATGTGGTGGAGGCCAACTCCATCCAGGACGAACAAAACATGCATATGGGCCAAATTTGGTGGGCAGGGTGCCAGTGGGGACAAGCTGGAGGGGACCCCAGGTGTGTGGGGAGACAGGTGTGACATCCCAGTTTAGAGTGATTCACTGACACCCTGATTCGCCCCGCCCACCCTTGTCCATGCCCAAGGTAATTCCAACTATATGACTATTTGGGATTAAAAAAAGTCCCCATCCTATCTGAGGGGCTTGCTGATAAGTTTGGATTTGCTTCAGGAAGGGTCTGTAGACACCCTAAGCAGCAGATCTGCTTTTGTTTCAAACAGCAACCCCGTCCCTGCAGGAGTTCTCGCCGGACACGTCAGAGTCCTACTTCTCTCCCACCCCACGTCCCATCCTGGAACAAATCCTGCTGCAACTGCCTCGAAAGCCAGTCCGGATTCTCCACCACCACTGCCACCACCCTGGTCTGAGCCCCGGCATCGCACGCTAGGGTCCCCTCGCCAGCCCGCACGCTGGTCTCCCTGCTTCTGCCCTCCTCCCTGCGGCAGCCAGAATGGTCCCATCTGACCCTAAGCTAGACGTGGCTCCCTCTGCCTGGACCCTCCACCGGCTTCTGCCTGGCTCAGAGTGAAGGCTCGAGGCCCAGTAGGGGCTACGCAGACCCGTGATCTGTCACCCCAGCACCCCTCGCTCACTCGGCTGTGGCCATGCCACACCTCAGTTACCCACCCAGGGCCAGGCAGGGCTTCCGTGCTGGCTGTCCTCTGCCTGGAACTTTCTTCCTCCACATATCCTCATGCTCCTGTGTCTCCTTCAAGTCTTTGCTCTGACGTCCCCTTTCAGGGAGGCCTTCCTCGAGGCTCCTCCTCTTCCCTCCTCCCTGCTTTAGTTTCTTCCCCGGCCCTTAACCCTACGCACTCGCCAATGTTCCTTCTTACTGATGTTCGTGTTCTCGCTTCTCCTGGTGCTGAGCATTCAGCAGGTGCTCAGTGAGTGGACAGAAATCTCAAATCCCTCTGTGCTCCCTCTGGGTGTTTCTTAAAAGAGTGTGGTCCCTGAGACGTAGTTCCCTGGGCTCTCCTGGCTCTGGACGCCCAGTACAAGGTTCCCAGCCAGTAGGTCCCCGATCCCCGCCCATGTGCGCACCAACCACAGTCTCAAGCCCAGAAAAGCACCTGCTAAAGCACACGGAAGGCCTGGTTTTCAATGGCATACAGACACTCTTGTGATGGATGTTGTATGCCTGTTTAAAAGTGCTACTGGATTCCTTGTAGCTGTTTGGCCATGATACATTTCCTCTGTCAACCGGTGTCCTCAATGTCACCATTATTACATGGAAGTCCTCTCCCACAAAACAGTTGGGAACCTGTTGCCTAGTGTCAGAGAAGGGCTCTAATAAGCAAGTCTGGAGACCCCTGGCCATCCTTCTTGTGGGTTCCTGCCGGGGACACTGTCCACAAAGCTTTGCTCTCACCTACCCCCAGGCAGAGTAGCAGCAGCTGATCACCCACAGGAGTAAGGCAATTCATAATCTGTTAACCTTGAATTCTGCAAGGCCTGCCACTTGGCAAGCCAGGGGTTGTTGGAACAGTTTTCAGCTTGGGCAGAATTCAAATTAGCTCTTGCAATCAACATGCAATTAATTGTTGCACATCCTGGGCGTCCGGGCACTCTGCGCTGTGCAGTGTGAGGGGAGTTCAGGGAACATGATCATCTTAGAGCAGAGGTGGGGATGGGGGTGCACACAGTCCTCACTTTGCACAAGAGTGCCTGAAAAGGTTTGTGCAAGTTTGGCCAACTGATCTTGTTCAGATGTTAATAATAGCGGCTGACGTTTATTGAGTCTACCATGTGCTAAATGTTTTTTATGGGCACGATCTCATTACGGCAGGCCAATGTGATATATACCTCTGAAGTATATTCCTCCCCTTTTTATAGTTATGGAAATTGAGGCTCAGAGAGGGTAAGTGACTTGTTCAAAGTCACACAGCTGATCAAACCTCAGGTTTGCCTGAACCCAAAGTCAGTATGCCTGACCACTCTGCCCCCACCCAACCTCGAAGATTTCAGGTTGGCAGCCCCTGTAGGATACCCCACAACAATTTTGTGTCTGGCCTGGGACCTCCTTGGGTCATTGGGTCATGCTGATCAGGATCTTGAGGGGAGGGTGGGGAGAGCCTGAGTGCAGAAGCCCTATTTATCCTGCCCAACACTTGCCACCCTGTATGGGGTACCGCTTTGCCACGCTTCCTGCTGCTCTGTGACATGACAGGGAGCACAAATGACTGCTTCATCCTCGGAGGGGAGCTCTTCCCAGACGCTGGAGGTGGCCCCTTCCCAGACGCTGGAGGTGGCCCCCAGGGGGTAGACAAACCTTTCAAACCACAACCCTGTGTTCCGAGTGGGTACCCCCTGACCAGTCCTGCAGCTCCAGGTCCGTCATGAGGCGTCCCTTCCCGCCGGCCCTGCAGCTCCCGACTGGGCAGCCCTGCACGCTCCGCAGCCCCGACCCTTTGCAGAGCTCCTTTCTCGGGGTCTGGCGTGGGGCTCCTTTCTGGGACCCCCTCTGGAGGAAGCTTCTGCTGGTCTGCGCCCCTCCTGGGGAGCCCCAGCGGGCTCTGCCCCAGTCTCCCATGGGCAGGGCCTCTTTGGGTCTCACGTGAGATGCCCCCTCCAGGCCGCTTTTGTTGCCCCGCGTCCAGCTGTGGGGATCCTTTCTCGGGAGCGCCTAGCCTAGCACTGTCCTTGCTTCTCAGCCCCTCCACTAGGGCGAGGGTCTCTTTCGGGGCGCCCCTTCTCTCCCAGTCCCCCACCCGCGCCCGCGCGGGGCGCCCCCTCTCCCCTTGCGGGCGGGCGCCGGAACAGTGTCGCCGGCCGCCTGCAGGTGTCTCCCCACGGAGGGGCGCGCGTCCCTGCGCCGTGGCCGTGCCAGGCGCCAGCGGCTCCTCGCCGAGGTG
>NW_012137969.1:8566758-8625890 GCF_000956105.1 Propithecus coquereli
CCCCGGGGCGCGGCAGGCAGCGGCCGCTGACGCGGGGCGCCGGCTGCCAACTTCGCGCGCGGAGCTGCCCGGCGGTGCGGTCCCGGCGGCGCGGGCGGCATGAAGACGAGCCGCCGCGGCCGAGCGCTCCTGGCCGTGGCCCTGAACCTGCTGGCGCTGCTCTTCGCCACCACCGCCTTCCTCACCACACACTGGTGCCAGGGCACGCAGCGGGTGCCCAAGCCCGGCTGTGGCCAGGGCGGGCGCGCCAACTGCCCCAACTCGGGCGCCAACGCCACGGCCAACGGCACCGCCGCCCCCGCCGCCGCCGCCGCCGCGGGGAACGGCCCCCCTGGCGGCGCGCTCTACAGCTGGGAGACCGGCGACGACCGCTTCCTCTTCAGGAATTTCCACACCGGCATCTGGTACTCGTGCGAGGAGGAGCTCGGCGGGCTCGGTGAGTGAGCGGCGGCGGCGCGGGCTCGGCTCCGGCTCCCCCGGGCTGCGCGGCCCCGGCGGCCCGAGCCCCAGACCCGCGCTCCCTCCTCCCGCAGGGCGAGGGGCCCCGCGCCGCCGCCACGACACCGATCCCCGCGCTCGGCGGGGCTGGGGGGACGTTCGGGGAAGGAGGACGCCGTGGGCAAGGTCCGGGGGCCGGAACGTTGGGCGTCCGGGACGCCCCGCGCTGGAAGGTTCGAGGCAGAGCTCCGGCCCCCGGTGAACGCCCGCGGCTGCTTTGGGGACGTTGCCGCGCCCCGGGAAGGTGCGTGTCCCGGGCACCCACCCCAGCTGCCGGTCGGAGGGGCGCGCGTCCCTCTCCGCGCCTGAACGCATCTCCATGCGTGCCCCCTCCTCCTCTTCCTCTCCCGGGGCACCGGGTACCCCCACCCACCCCAGGGCACCTCCGGGGGTGGCGGTGGTGCAGGGCCTCCTGCTACAAGCCGCCCCTCCCACCGCAGATTCTCAGAGCCAGGAGCCAAGCGGGCCATTCTTCTACTCCCACCTTCGACCGCACCGGACCTCGCAGACGGGAGTGGGGAGTCGGGGGAGTCCCGTGGGTCCCCGGGAAGCCGGACCCGCCCAGTGGCACCCCTGTTTGCAGAAGCCAGGGAGCCCTCGGTGACCTCGCCCCCTCCCGGGAGAGGACGCGACTGGAGAGAAAGGAGGCAGGCGGGAAAGCCTGGACAGCTCGGCGAACTCCAGGTCGTGGAGTCCGAGGGGCTTCGCTTAGCCCAGGGCTGCGATCAGAATGGGGGGCTGACTTTTCACAAGGCCGATCAAATTGCCCCCTTGCCTGTAGCCCTTTCCCTGCCCTCGGAGGCAGCAGGGGCTGGAGTGAGTGTCCCAAGGCAGACAGCTAGGCAATGGCAGGGCTCAGGGGACTGAGGGTGGTGCTGGCCCACAAGACCTGGTGCCTTTAAAGGGGTGTTGCTCCACAGGCAGGTGTGGGGACCCCCTGAGTGAAGTGACCTCTTTCCCCAAGGTTAAACACCCCCAGGCATGTATAGCTCTTCCCTGTGGACGGGGCATGTGTGTGTCCTCCAGGGTAGATGGGAGTGGGCGCCAACTCATAGTTTGCCCTGAATAAGCCATTGGCCTAAGTGGCTTCAAGGACAGAGGGGTGAGGGTGTCAACCCAGTGAGGAGCTCTAGGCCTTTGCACTAGCTGCCCCCCTGCCTGGGGTGCCCTTCCAGCCCCCCTACCTTCCCTGGCTGGCTCCCTAGTAGCTTTGGTGGGACTCTCCTTCTTGCCTTCCGAGGCACGATCCTCTGGAGAGAAGACCTCGGGACCCCCGCTTTGGAGGCAGGGTCTTGTGGTCTTTGCATCTCACCCCTGCCTTTATCTCCCTGCCGTGCTTGGCAGAACCTGACATTTTCTGGGACCTGTCTCTCATCTCGAGCTTGTCACCACTCTCTCCCCATACGATGTCACTCTGCGAGGGCCAGGCGGGGTTGGTCTCATTCACTGCTGCACCACCCTGCCTCTGGGTAGTGTCTAGTGCATAGTAGGTTTGCAATAAGTATTTGCAGGATACATGTTGGATGAGGTCTTGGGACGATGGACCGCAGGAGGCTTCCTGGGGTGCTACTGGCTCTGGCTCGATTCTGGGGGTGTCCAACAGAACTTTGCTGCAACTCCACTTAGCAGTGCTGGCGAGAAAGATACGTGGTGTTTGAGTAGATCCCGTCCCCATCAGACTCACTTCTGGTGTACACTCAGGACTTGGATTTTTACTGTGGGATGTAATAAAACAAATTAACTTCAAAAGGCATCTGGGCTAAAAGTCCCTACCTTTCATGCAGCCCAGCCCTGCCCTCCCATACAGAGGCCTTGTCCTCGGAAACATCTGCATCCTTCGAGGCAGAGATGCCCTGCGTATCTTTCTCCAAGTTCAAGATGTTTCCAAGGTTTAGGACTTAACACCTCTGCCTCTCGCCAAGTTTCTCCTTTGTGTAGAAGCTCAGCCTCCAAGGTCCCTCACTTGGAAATACAATGCCACGTCTGGCACCGGCGCTGTCCCCACCTCCGTGGAGTGTCCTGGCCCAGGCTGGTCAGCTGAGCCCCTTTAGTGTTTGAGGTCTCTCCCAGCCTGAAGGTCACCACCCCAACGCTTGCAGTTATTTCCTTGTAGCTCATCCAGGGCTTGATTTGGGATGTTTAGGCCTGAGTAATTAAAAAAATTATTAATTGAAAAATATTGAAAAACAATGTCAGCTAACATTTACGGAGCCCTTGACATGCACCAGGCCCTGTTAAAAAATCCTGGCCACCACCTTTGAGGTAGACACTTCTGGGGGGCGGTCGGGTCACTTTATCAGATGAAGAATTGGAGGCTCAGAGAGGTTCCTGACAAGGGAGCCTGAATTGTCTTCCCAGGGACAGAAAAGAATCCCAGTAAAGTGACTGGGGAGAGAAAGGCCCAGGTGGGGGAGGTCAAAGAAGGAGACGTTTTGGGGCCCCAGCTGAGACCTTCACTCCCAGTCCTCTGGTAGTTAAAAACACAGATGGTTAATTTGTTGGGTAAATAAATAAAACAAACCCACAATTTTCTCTTGGCCGCTGTTGGCTAGAGATCATCCTTCTCAGAAAATCACGGTTTTCCTCTCTGGGAGCTTGGAAAATAGTTATCGGCTTGTCAGTGCCGGTGAGAAATTTGGAAGATTGGAGCCGGCTGGGGTGGTTTCCGGGGCTGATCCCACAGGGCCCAGATCCTGCTTCCCACAACGCTGCGGTTCGGAAAGGATGTTAGCAAGTACCTGGCCACAAACTTTCGTTGCCATGACAACCCTTTTTGTGGGTTCTGTGACCATTGTATTTTTTTTTTTGACGTGAAGAGGGAAAAAACACCCCAACAGTCCTCTGAACAAAATCCTGCCTCCCACCCCCAGACATCAAGGATGAACTGACTTCCTTCCCTCCCTCCCCGTGAGAGTACAGGGAAAGCTTCCTTCCCTTCTCTGTGTTTTCCATATACCCGAATGAAAACGCCGACCAGCAAATCCTAACCTCTCGGTGAGAAGCGGCTGCTAACTGTTCCTTCCTTCTCAAACGCCTGTTTGCCTGTTTGGTGATTTCTTCCTGTGCTCGGAAAAACCTCTCCCCACTCTGGGCAGCTACAGGGAAATCTAATGAGCCCTTTTTCCCACGCTAAAGATCTCCAGCGTTCACAAAGGAAACCGCAGCCTGCCCTAAACAGACGCACTTTCACCAGGCCCGGCACAGAGGGACCTTTTCTCCTTCCTCCAAGAAGGAGCATCCGCGTCCTTCGGCACAGAAAGGGGAGCGTGGCCTCGCCACAGACTCACCCCAAGCCCTCCACGCGAATTGGGTTTCTCTTCTGGTTTAGATGCACAGGAAGGTTGGGGTGGGAACCCATGCAGGCCTTCTGGGGGTGGGGGTGGGGGGAGCAGAGGACAGGCCTGGAGGAGGGAAGAATGCGGGTCTGGGGTGGGAGCGATGGTGGGGCAGGTGGGGGCTTGTGCCAGCTGGAAGCGCAGGTGACATTCGCGGGCATTGGGCCCATGTGTCGGACTTCATTCTGCACCCGATCGAGCCTGAGAAGATGGGTGGCTTGGGAAGACTGGGGAGTGGGCAGCAGGGTCTTGTGGGGGGGCGGGTTGTAAGGCTGCCAGGAAGGAGGTGGGATTGGAGAGAGAAGAAGGGAGAGGCCAGTCACAGGGCCAGGTGTCTGGGTGAAGCCAGAAGACGCATGTGGGATCCAGGCTGGGAGCCAGCGTGCCCCACACAGTGGCGGCCCCACCCACAGTCCAGAGACTTTGGAGGAGGAGCACGTTTCCAATGGACTTGAGAACCGCTCTCTCCTGCAGAACAGGTAGGAGTTCAGAGCTGGGCTCCACCTCTAACTAGCAGTGTGGCTTCGGGACAGAGCCTCCCTTGGCTACCTGGTAGACGGGGATCAGAGCAGCTAGCACCTGCCCCAGGTACGAGGAGTCAGTGAACACCCTGGGCACACTCTGGCCTCAGGGCCTTTGTATAGGCTGTTCCCTGTGCCTGGAATGCTCTTCCTGCAGACGTGCCCAGGAGCATTTCCTACAACTTCAAGCCTGTGCTCAGCTCTCTCCAACCACCTGATTCAAGATTGATGCTCCCACGTTTCCTGCTTAACTTTTATTCAAGCGCTTCCTGCCATCGACCTTCCCTCGGTGTTCCTTGTTTTGTGAATTGTGCTGATGTTTCATCTGCGTTGCTCGCTGCTGGTTCCCTGGTGCTCAGAACGCCGGCACGTGGCAGGCGCTCATGTTTGTGGCACGCACTTTGGTGGTGGTTATTGCTGTTGCTCTTGGGATCCGGTTCTTTCCCAAGGCTGAGGTGGGGGGCCGACAGGGGACCCCTCCCCTTCTAGTGAGGTGCCCCTTCCACGTGCTCCCCCTCCTCATGTGAGCATGGGAGAAGCCCCCCACTAGCCTCCCAGTCCCTCTCTTTCCCCCCTTCTTTTCTGCAGAGAACCCCGTTCTTCTGCCTAGTCCCCTAAATTACGCTGCTACATTTTCACCAGCGTGAGGACCCATGTGAGGTCCCCAACCAGGAGGTTTCTAGTGCTTGGGAGTATGTGGGTATAATATATATTTTTTGGCATTTAAAAATTTTTAATTTCTATTTTTTAAATTTTAATAGATTTAGGGTTGGGGGTCCAAGTTGAATTCCATGACATGTATACTTTGTATAGTGGTGGGGTGTAATGTTATATTATCTAGGCTTCACATGGGAGCATCTGACGGGCAAAGATTGGGACTTTGGAAGGTGTTGCTCTAAGCCCTTGACAAGTGTTACTTCTTTCACCCCCTAATAGCCCTATGAGGTGGGCGCCATGGTTACCCCCATTTTCCAGATGAGGAAACCGAGGCACAGAGAGGTTAAGTGACTTGCCCAAGGTCACACAGCTAGTAAGTGGCAAAGCTGGGATCTGCACCAGGCAGGAGGCTCCAGAGCCTGGCTGTCACCTGCATTGTGCTGCCTGCCCGCCGCACCCACCCCCATTCATTCAGGCTCCCTGGGCTCCTCCCTCTGGCCTCGTGAGGAGGGTCACACGCCCCAGGCTGGACTGTAGGCTCTGATGCCAGCGTGCTGGGCGGCTGTGGGTAAGTCACACTCCCCCCTCTCTGGCCCTTTCTTTCTCACGTGTGAAATGAGGGCTTTGTTTTGTTTTTTGTCTGGGTGATGGGGGTGGCTGATCACTGTTCTCGTGACCACAGGCTTTGGGGCTAGACAGTTTGGGTACCAGTCCCCGCGTCACCACTTGCCTGCTCTGTGGCCTTGAGTAGGGGTTTGACCTCGCTGGGCCTCAGTTTCCCTGGCAGGGGCCTGAGGATGATACCTGCCTCGCCATCACATGGTACTTGCTGTCACCTGACCCTCGTGTCAGAGGCTGCGCACAGCTGGCCCTCGGTCAGATCGGAACTGGATCTTTGTTTCCTTTGGCCCTGCAGTGTTGACAGTGTGTTTGGATGAGCTGCCAACATTTAAAAATTGAGGAACTTCACAGAAACATCTGGATTTATGGCTTTTCTTGAAAAGCTGGTAGATCTATCGGTACCAGGCCCAGGTTCCTGTGGGAGGCGCTGCCCCTCTGGGGAGCCAGTAGCCTGTACCCCATTCCGCCTCCTCCCTGTTTTCATGAATTGCCACCCCGCCACGTGCTTGGGCCCCACACCTCTGCATCCTCATTGATGCCCACGTCTGGTCCACTCGCCAGTCCTGCCGGCTGGTCATTCATCATCCAGCCCAGCCCGACCATGCCCTGCAGCCCCGGCACCTCCCTAGGCTAAGGCAGCAGCCCTCACTGGGCCCTGCTTCTGCCTTTGGCCCCCAGGGTCTGCTCTGTACCTGGCAGCCAGAGGGGCCCTGTTACACCCGAGCCAGATCACCTCCGTCCTCTGCTCAGGACCTCCGATGCATCCTGCCTCACTCAGGTTCACAGCCGAAGGCCTCTGATGCCTGCCAGGCGTATGTGACTTGCCCCACTGCCTCTCCGACCATGTCCTGTCTTCTCCACCCCCACAGGCACTCCGCCCAGCCATGCCAGCCCTCTTGCTGGGCCTTGGGCAGGCCGAGATACTCCTGCCTCAGGAACCTTGCACTTGCTGTTCCCTCTGTCTGGGACTCCTCCCCCAGAAATCCACAAAGCACAAACACAGGGACACACTCAGGCCAGGACATGCTGCTCAAATGTCCTCTTGCCAGTGAGGCCTTCCTGGCCTACCCCAGTGAAATCAGCCACCTGATCGCCCTCAGCACGTCCTCCTCCCGCCCCGTTTCCCCAGGGGTCCGATTGCTGTCTTGCCACTACACAGCACGCTTGTTTCTCCTTAGTCTCCCTGTCCCCTGCCGACGCCGTGGGGGTGGGCCGTGTGCATTTCACGTCATGCTCCATCCCAGAGCCCGGGCGAGCCGGCACTTCGTAAGGGTCAGTGTGCCCGCTGGTCTAGGTTCTGGGAAGGACATCATGTGAACGCACCCAGCCTTTAGGAAGGGCTCCGTGAGTACTTGGTGCGTGCGTTTGGGCTTCCGGGAACTTCTGTGTGCAGAGAGAGGCCTGGGCTCTGTCCTCTGTTCCCCTTGTTCCGTGGACTCATCACATGTTCTTTCTTCCCTCCTCCCTCTCTTGTTTTGCTCCCGAGAAGAGGTGTTTGGCGGGACGCTGGAGGAGCCGAAGGGGCTCACGGTCATCCCGTGTTTAGATCCTGGGGTGCCGGACTCAGAACGCTCTCCCGGGGATGCCGCCCCTCTGGCCCCTGCGCTGCCTGCAGGATGGTGGTGCTTAAGCTCTTTGGGTCCCAAGTGACAGAAACAGGCTTGACCCCAAATAAGAGTGAAGGAGAGTTTACTAGGACGGTGCTGCCACTCACAGGGGCCGGGAACGGGGGAGATCGCCAGCCCTGAGGGGTCAGAGCCGGGGCTGCTGGGCTGCTGGGGGCTGGACCCCCGCTCTGGTCCAGAGCCACCAACCAGAATCCCGCAGGGGCCAGGCAGGAAACCGAAGAGGGTGACACGAAGAGGGAGTGGTGGGGGCTGGGAGGACGGGCGCAAGAGCTCCTCACTCCAGGTGATTGTTACCACGGCAGGATGGGGGCCCAGGTGGTGCCAGTTGTCCATTTTTGTCAAAACTCCAGGTTTTTAGATGAAATCTCTTGATTGTTAACATTTGACGACCAATTCCATTTAAAGAAATGACACCTGGTCTGCAGGCCAATAGCGAACGCTTCCGAGAAGGGGGCAGACTCTCGTTCTGCCAGGTCGCAACTTCCAGCCCAGAGGTTTGCTGTCACAGCTTTGGGGGCCAGCTCCAGTGCCCGCGTCTACTGGGCCGCGGTCTTGAGAGAGAGTCTGATTGGGCAGTGTGGATCGGGCGGCCGGCTGCTCTGCGCTGGAAGTGGGGGTGTCTACCGCAGAGTCCGCTCCTGCAGGTAGGTGAGAAGAACTTTGAGACGGGTGGACAGACCAGGCCCTGGGCGGACAAAGGAGCAGCCCTGGTGGCCAGGACTCCAGGGCTCAGTGCCAGTGAGGGGGGCTCAATTGCAGCGAGTGCGCGGAAAAAGCGTCTCTCATCATGGAGTCTCACGGTAGAAAAGTCCAGGGTGGTGACGTGGCTGGATGGAGCAATGCTATTGGTACTTTGTCTCTTCCTAGCACGCACTTGGCTCTGCCTTCTCCTGGGCTAGCTTCATCCCCAGGTGGGCTCTCCCTATGTGGAAGTCCCTAAAGACTTTGAACTCACCTCTTATCCTTAACTTCAGGGGAAAAGAGAGATCTTCCTCCCCAAGGTGTACACAGAAGTCCCAGCACTGGTTCTCACTGGATCAACTTGGATTATGTCTTCACCGCAGACCTGTCGGTGGGGCCAGTGGGGATGGATTGTGTTGAAAGGCCAGGCCTTGGCCACATGCCTACCCTGGGACAGGAGATGAGGACAGCACCACCTAAACCATGTAGAAGAGAGGGTGCATCGGTTAGCTATTGTCACTGTCATGCTGTGTAACAACAACCGCAAAACCTCAGTGGCATACAACTGCAATATTTATTCAGCCCCAGAGTCTGTGGTCAGTAATTTAGGTTGGGCTGTGCTGGGTCATTCCCATGTGTGGCTTTTCTGGAGCAGTGGGGGTGGCTGGGTTGTGTGTCTCTTGTCCTGCAGCAGGCTGGCCCGGCCAGATTCTCATGGTGGTGGCAGAGATGTGGAAGCCAGAGCAAGCCACGTGGTGCTCACGCTTTTCAGGCCTCTACTTACATCGCTTTTGCCTGTATCCCATTGGCCAAAGCAAGTCTCATGGCTGAGCCCAGCATTGGCATGGGAGGGCACTGCCGGGTTACAATGGCCACAGGCCTGGGCACAGGGAGGGGTGAGGAATTGGGCCATTAAAACAGTCACTCTTGGCTGGGCACAGTGGCTCACGCCTGTAATCCCAGCACTTTGGGAGGCCGAGGTGGGAGGATCGCTTGAGCCCAGGAGTTTGAGACCAGCCTGATCAACATAGTAATACCCTGTCTGTACAAAAAAATAGAAAAAAAATTAGCAGGGTGTGGTGTCGCAAGCCTGTAGTCCCAACTACTTAGGCTGAGGCAGGAGGGTGGCTTGAACCCAGGAGTTGGAGGGTGCAGTGAGCTGTGATGACGCCACTGCACGCTAGCCCAGGCGACAGAGTGAGATTCTGTCTCAAGAAACAAACAAACAAACAAACAACAACCCAAAAAACAGTCACTGTGCCATAGGTGGTTCCTCGAAATTGGGGCTGGTCCTATAAAGGGGCAACAGGTGCTGGTGATGGTGCAGAACGAGGAAACCGAAGGAGTCCGTGGCCACGTCTTCCATCCTGTTAGCCAAGTCTCTGCAGCTGTGCCCGAGTTCAGGGGTCTTCATTGTTTGGTGCAAGAGGACGCTATGATGATGCGCTAGAACCACGGACCTTCCTCCCGGAGAGGTGCATCCCTGGAAACGCATGATTTGGCCCAGGTTTTCCTCAGCGCCATCAGCGGAGCGCACCCCGGTGGGGGTGAGGAGCTCTGATCCATCCGGTGGGTCCCAGCCTTGGCAGAGCCACAGGATCATTGAGGTACCTGGTCGAGATTTAGAGGCCCAGGACCTTGCCCTTGGACCGTCTGCTTGGTGGGTCTCGGGGGAGCCCCAGGAACCTGCATGTCTAACCGGCTCCCCAGGGCTTTCTGGAGCACAGCCAGGCAGGGGGCCGGTGTCCTGGTGTCTTTCATTTTGCAGCCCAGAGTGGGCCGGGCTGGGGTGGGCTTCGGCAGCACCTGGGGCAGAGCTGGGCGTGGGCCAGGGCCCTGCGGGCGGCCGGTGCTCACTCTCGGTCTAGCCCCTGCCGCTGCTCTGACCTCTCCTGGTGCCACCGTCTCTCACTCTGCTCCGCCGCGCAGGCCTCCCTGCAGCTCCGGGGACACACCAGGCTCATTCGCCACCTCAGGGCATTTGCTCTCGCCGGTCCCTCGCCCGGAATTCCCTTTCTCTGTATGTGGAAGACTTTGTGCTTTTGGTGTCAGGTCAGCGGCCACATCCCAGGTCCCCCAGCCCCCTGCTGTCTCCTCTAAAGGTCTCTTCCCTTCACTGCGTGGCCCACTTGCTGAAGTGACCTCGTGTCATTATTTCTGTGTGTATTTACGATTCGCATCTCTTGTCCTAAAGTGAGCACCTGTGAGCAGAGCAGACACCGTGATTAACTTCCCCACTGTGGCGTCCCCGGGACCCAGTGGCCCTTAGTAGGTGGCAGAATCCCTTTGGATGGGAAAGCTGATGCCCCATGTCTCACCAGGATGTCTCTGGTCATTCCGTGGAACGTGCATGTTACTTGGGAAATGCTCAAAACCGAATCAAGAGCAGGTGTACGAAGCAAAGCATTCAGGGCCGCTGGGAGTCGGGGCAGCTGGGGGAGGAGCTGGGGGGAGCAGGCGACTGCAGGACCAGACCGACAGGGCAGACGCCCTCCTGGGCGAGCCCGGGCTCCAGGACCCCCTGACCCGAGGCCTGGACAGGTGCTCGAGGGTCCTGAGGAAGGTATGGCCCGGGAGGGACAGGGGTGGAGATAGTGTTCAGGACAGAGGAAGCTGGAGTTTTCCAGAACTCTTTGGGGTTGTCAGGGAAACATGGCTCTCAGTTTCCTTACCTGAAAGGCGGGGATTGTAGTGGCACTGAGCTCCTGGATTGTTCCTTCCTGTGATTCCTCATTGCTTTTTATCTACTACAGCGGAGAGGCTGGAATCTCCGTCCCAAGATAGTCCATTGACTCCAAAAACTAACGCAACGAAACTGAGCTCTGACGTTGGATTCAGCGAGGTGGGGAAGGTGGCCTGGCCCCAAACGTGGCTGTGGGAGGCAGGGTCTCCTCTCGGGCTGTCCCTCTCCCCGATGGCGGGGCCTGGGCATGGGAGCCTGAGCTCAGCTTCTGGATGCAGACGGTGTTCAAGACCCCGGGCAGGTGCAGCGCCCGGGCAGGGCAGCGGCCGTGGCAGCCTTGTCCTATGTCCCGGCCTCCCCAGGTGTGGGGCAGGGGAGGGAAGGAGACAGGTGTTGTGCGGGCTGACAGAGACACAGAGGGAGTGACACACACGCTTGAGAGGGACACACGGAAAGGCTGAGATGGGGCAGAGCGAGCCAGAAGGGCAGGTGGAGGGGACAGAGACAGAGCAAGAGGAGACACAGGGACAGGGAGACATGAGCAGAGGGAAAGAAGGGGAGAGATGGAGACCTGGAGACAGACAAGGACGCGGAGGAAGATGGAGGCACAAACACAGGGACACACACACGGGGAGACACAGAGAGAAACAGAGACAGAAACAGAAAAAGAGAAATAGAGAAAGGGAGAGAGATGGTGACACGTGTGTACACACATGCACACACAAGCACACACGTGTGCTCGTGCACAGGGAGGAGGGGGCAAGTGAGGGGAGGTGGGAGGTGCACACATGTCCCCTTCCCCTCTCTCTGTCGCAGGGCCTGTGTCTAGGCGAGAGGAGGCCCCTGCACGGAGGCGGGTGCCAGGCCAGGCCCTCCCCCAGCCTCTCCACAGCGCGTGGTGCCAGCGGGTGGGCACAGTGTTTGGAGGAGGGGGCTTCAGTCCCTCGCCGGCCCCTGTCCAGACTGCCCAAGTCCCAGTAATAACAAGTCTTACGTAAAGCATGAATAGAATAGTAAAAACGTCCTAGGAGAGCTGTGCTATTTTTACAAGACTTTCACACTCTAAGTAAACCCAGTACGTGGGAAGTCACCCGGAATGTGCCCCGTCCCCTCTGGACACGCTCGTGGAGCCTTCACTCTCCTTGTCTGCATCCGTGTCTCCCTTCTTTGCAGGCCTCTGTCCACCCTGCTTTCTCTACGGGGTCCAGTGCTGGAACGGGGAGGGGGAGGCCACTGGCCACCCCGCCTGTGCCCTCTGTGGCCTGGTCCCCCGCAGCACCACCCCGCGGCAGAGCCGGCGGGTGGTCCTGGAAGGAGCCTCCTCAGATCACAGTTGGGTGGAGTGTGGGGACAGGAGACTGGGACACAAGTCACTGTGTCTCTGCTCCGTGGCTCTCTCCGTGTGGGTCTGACAGGCATCTCACAGTAAGTCCCAAACCAGCCATCTGCTCCTCGGCCCTGCTCGGCCAGATCTGCAGATCTGGGAGGCTTCAGACGAGCGTAGTTTGTTTCTTGCTCACGTGACATGCCCCTAGCAGGTCAGCTGGGGCCGTCTCACACTGTCGTCTTCTGTCTCTGCGTCCCACGGCTGTCAAGGCAGGGAAGGCAGAGGAGTTCTTGCCTGCGGGTGGCACAAACCATGCTGCCTGCATTTCACTGGCCACCTCTTCCTGCTCAGGGACTGGAGAATTGCAGTCCTACTGTGTGCCGAGAAAGCGGGGAGCTGGGAACATTGGCGACGGCACAGGTGACGCTCCCACCCCCACACGCCCCTCCCTCAGCCCCATCTCAACACGTGGCAGCATCGTCCCTCCAGTTTCTCAGGCAAAGGGCTTGGACTCTTCTCATCTCCTTTTCTCTCGATCCTCCTTTCTCTCTCTCTCTCCTTCTCGCTCTCTCTCTCACACACACACGCCATTCAGTCCAGAGTCCGGCGGTCTCTCCCAGTCCGTCTCCTCTGCCACCCCAGTCTGTACCCGCACCATCTCTTGTCTGGACGACTCCATCTCCCCTCCCTGGTCTTCCTGCTTCCACGTGTCCCCACAGTCTGCTGAGCAATCCCCCTGCACACTGGTGATGTCCCTCTGCTCAGACCCTCCAGTGGCTCCCATCTCACTCTGGGCAAAACCAACATCCTCCCAGTGACTCCAAGTCCCGCCATCCTTGCTGTTTTATTCTCTGACTTACCTCTTCCTCGCCTTCTCTGCTCCAGCCCCGCTGCCCTCTTGCTTTTTGCTCACACAGCTCCAGGCTGCTCCTGCCCCAGGGCCTTTGCACTTGAGGTTCCCTCAGCCTGAAACTCTTTCCCCCGTTTCCACTCCCTCACTTGGCCCAGATGCTCCCTTGTGAGTGAGGTCTTCCCTGGTCACGCTGTTGGAAATTGCAGCCCCCATCCCCAGCCCACACCCTTTTCTACTACGCAGCTTCATTTTGTTTTTCATAACAGTTCTCCCCACCTGACATGCCAGTCGCTGGATCTACCTCAGTGCCTCAGTGATGTGCAGCCCACGCTTGGAGAAGCACTGTTTGCGTTAACTCTTTGTTTTACGAACAAGGAAACTCAAGTCTCTGCAGGAAAAGGCCCTTTTCCAAACCATCCCCTAGTCACTGGCAGGGCTGGCATGATAACCTGGGGCCTTGCTTTCTGGTTGCTGACCTTTGATTAGCCCTTAGGGATCCACTAGACCTTGACCTTCAGCTTTATGACTTACGTCCTGTTTGTCAGAATGATCTTTTAAAAATGGTCCCACTCCTCTCCCCCAAAAGCCAAATTTCCTGGGACAGGTAGGAAATGAACAGTTGGAATTACTTAGAGGAAAGGCTTTGAATTCTCACTCATTGTTTTGTTCATTTTCATGAACACCTACACTGTGCTAGGTTTTGTCTAGGTGGAGGGGATTATAGCAGGAAACAAGACAGATGATGGTTTTACATTCTAGAGGAGGAGGACAGACCACAAGAGTTTGTTTATCCATTCGTGTGTGGAAACTGTATTTACTGAGCCCCTACCAAGGCCACGGTGGATTCAGTGGTGGATGAAACACACAAAGCTCTTGTCTTCACAGAGCTTAAATTCCAGTGGGGACAGACAATGAGAGCAGATATATTGGTGACTGTGGCTTAGACAGCACCAGACTCAGACTCAGAATGGCCCCTGGGACTCAGGCGGTCAGAGGGGCGGTCGGGCCCCCTCTGAGGGGGTGAAAGCTAACAGGCTCTTGATAATGTAAGCCAGTCACACCCTCTCTGTGACTTTTGAAGTCTGTATTTAATTCTTCTAATCATAGTGGAGTAAAATTTTGAGACCCAGGGTCAATTTTCCATACATGAACCCTCACCTGCTGGCCTAGTTGTTCAACCCTTAAAGTGTCTTCTAGGACTGTTATTACTATCTTTAAAGATTTGTCCTCCTTAATATCATAAGAGATTACTTGGAAGGATTTCTGGAAGCTGTCTTGCTTCCTTTGGTCTTCATGCATTCATTCATTTATCACATATATACCTACCAGAATATTTGGTGAACATGAGAAACAAGGTCCCTGCCCACAAGGAGCTTCCATTCCAGACATTCATTCATTTATCACATATATACCTACCAGGAATATTTGGTGAATGTGAGGAACAAGGTCCCTGCCCACAAGGAGCTTCCATTCCAGTGGAGGGAGAGCAAATGAATAAGTTAAAATGTAAATAAATCGTTAGTTTCATATAGACACCAGTGCTGTGAATGCTATGAAGTGGGGTCATGAGGTAGCTTTTGAGGGTGGAGCTTTCGATAGCATGTCTGGAAGTTTCTTTGACAGGGTGACATTTGAACCGAGACCTGCATGGCCAGAGGGAGACAGCCACACAGAGTTCTGGAAGGTAGAGGGAGGGGTTCTGGGAGGTAGAGGGAGGGGAAGCATTCCTGGCAGAATAAGTTTGTCCTGGGTGATTGGTCACCAGTTTTCTACTTCTCGAGTCAATTTTTTTTTTTTTTTTGAGACAAAGTCTCACTGTGTTGCCTGGGCTAGAGTGCCATGGCGTCATCCTAGCTCACAGCAACCTCAAACTCCTGGGCTCAAGTGATCCTCCTGCCTCAGCCTCCCCAGTAGCTGGGACTACAGGCATGCACCACCATGCCCGGCTAATTTTTTCTATATATTTTTAGTTGTCCGATTAATTTCTTTCTATTTTTAGTAGAGATGGGGTCTTGCTCTTGCTCAGGCTGGTCTCGAACTCCTGAGCTCAAACAATCCACCTGCCTCGGCCTCCCAAAGTGCTAGGATTACAGGTGTGAGCCACCGCACCCGGCCTCAAGTCAATTTTTAGTGAGTTGTTTTCTTAGAAAATCATTTCTTCCCCAAGAGTTTCAAATTTATTTACATAAAATTTAGCGTAGTATATTCTAGGGATTAAAAGAAGAAGCCCCTCTGTGATGAGTTTCCTTTTCTCACTCCTCATTCTATATATTTGTGTTTTTTTTTCTCTTTCCCTTGTCTTGCCCAAGTCTGTTGCGGGTGACAATCACTCTGCAGAGAGAGCAGACCAGCTTGATGCTTTCACGTGGGATCTGTACTGAGATTTCACATCCTTGGGCCCCAGACTGGGCGATTTTGTTCCAGTAACCTCTTTTTCTTTCACCTCCACTAAATCTGGATCTTGCCAGCTTGGCCGTTTTATTGCTCCCCACCCACTCTCCCCTCCCTTTAAAAAAGAAAGAATCAGTACTCTCTTATTTATTGATTCTGTTTATTTAAATTTTCTGATACAGTTTTGTTTTCTTTTGGCCTACTTTTCTGAGCTTTGTTCTTGTTTTCAAGTTTTTGAGTTGAAAACTTTATTTTCGTAGTTAAAAAAGTAATGAATGCATTTTAATGCTATGAGTTTGCCTCTGAGCACCACTTTGGCCCCATCCTATGAGTTTTAAGATGTAGTGCTTTCTTTGGAATGATTTTCTAAAAATTCTGCAATTATAATTTTGTTTCTAAAAGTTCTGAAATTTCAATTTTGTTACTCCATTGATACAAGAATAATTTGGTAGAGTGTTTAGCAATTTACCAGTACTTTGTCTTCTTTTGCCTAAATTTTTGTCATTAATTTCTGATTTTACTGAATGGTAGAGGAGAAGGTGGCCTGTGCAATTTCTGCTTCATATTTTTTTGTTGGTAAATGTTTTATTTGAAAAAGCAGGCATATTAACTGTGTGTAGTTTAAAGCAGCTTTATAAATAGCATTATTTAAGGACTCTGTATTGTTTATTTATCTCTACTCTCTCCATGTGCCAAAAGCTGAATGAGGTAGGTCAAACTCTTTCTCTTCAATAGGATTCTTTCCCTTTTTGCTTGAATTTCTGATGGTTTTTGTTTTTATAAAGTTTGATTCTATGTTATTCATCACAGAAAGATTCATGACAGTTATATTTTTGTTGTGGAATTGTGGATTTTATCTTTTGTCAAGATAAAATGACTATTTTCCCCTAGCGAATGCTTTTTACTTTGAATTCTATTTTTTCATATTTTAATATTTCTATCCCTGCGTTCTTTTGTTTGTGTTCCCTTGATAGAGCTCTTAGTAGCCTTTTTATTTTAACTTTTCCATGTCTTTTTGTTGGATGCATAGCTGGTAAGAACAGTAAAGTTGGCTTTACTTATTTATTTATTTTTGGTGCAACCTGAGGGTCTTAACCAAATAACATTTATTTGTATAATAAATGCACTTGATCTCTGTTCTTTCTTTTTGTTGAATGCTTTCAATTCTTAATTCTTTTTTCTTGAAACATTTTCTCTGTTTTATCTTTTACTATAGATCAGGTTTTGCTTCTTTTTTCTTTACTAATGATTTAAAAAGCATGCATACTGATGTTAGTTCTATTTTTAAGTGTTAGACTTCTATTTCTCTTATAACTGTGAAGAATGAAACAGTATATATGGCATTTTCCCTGATAGGATGAGAAAATTAGTTGCTCTCGAATGCTGTTTTTTACTCACGTTTGTAACAATAATTGCAACTGAATTCTGTGCTTAACTGATTTCATCGATAATTGCAAGTAAACTTTAGTAAACTTTTGCACTCTTTTTATTCACATGTCTTGGTGGTTTTTGAATGCTAGATATGACGATGCATGGGCTGGCCACGAGCTACGCTATGTGCCAGATCCCTGCTGGCCAGGGGTAAGGAGGACCACTAGATTCCTGCCCTCGTGGAACTACCAGTCATGTGTTTGTGTTCATGTGTGTGTGTGCGCATGCACACGTGTGTGTGAACGATACACAAGGAAGCAAATTCATCCTCCTCTGAGGAAGTGACATCTAAGTTCAACTTGAAGCGTGTCAGGAAGCCGTCCATGGGCAATCAGAGGAAGTGGTGCCCAGACAGAGGACATGGCCCAGGCAAAGGCCATGTGTTACGGAGAGAAGCCTGGTGCGGCCGGCGTGCCGTGAGCAACGGAGTGGTGTGAGTGCAGCGGGAGAGCGAGGGTGGGCTCTGTCCTCAGTGCCCTGACGCCCTCTCAGCTCTTGTTTACCTAAGAGTGTCTCCGCCCGGCCTGAGGCTGTGGATGATGACTCAGAGGGTAGGGATGGAGCGGTGGGAGGCAGAGAACCTACAGGTTTAAACCTTTCCCCTCAACATCTTGCGGGCACCTCTCCCTACTTTCCGGCATCTAGTGTTGAGGAAGAGATGTCTGAGATCAGCCCAATTTTGTTCCTTTGTGGGCAACTTATTATTATTTTTTCCTGAATTCTTATATGAGTTTTCCCCCCATTCATCCTCAAAAGAGAGAATTTCATCATGGAATATACATGTTGGTTTTTCATTGGCCTGGTACCTGGTGAGGTCAGCTTGGGAAGGCTTGATTGTATTATCATAATTTTTATTATTGAGGAAACTTTATTTTTTAAAACAGTTTTAGGTTCACAGCGAAATTGAGCAGAAGGTACAGACATATCCCACCTACTCCCTCCCCCGACACATGCACAGCCCCCGCCATTATCAACACCCCTGCCAGAGTGGGGCGTTTGTCACAAGTGTTGAACCTACCTTGACACATCGTTATCACCCCAGGTCCATAGTTTACGTTGGCGTTCGCTTGTGGCGCTGTGTATTCTGTAGAATGACATATATCAACTATTACAGTATTATACAATTTTTCACTTCCTTAAAAATCTTCTGTGCTCTGCCCTTTCATGCTTTCCTCCCCCTAACACCTGACAACCACTGATCTTTTTACTGTCTCTATAGGTTTGCATTTTTCAGAAGGTATGTGGTTGAAATCGTGTAATACGTAGCCTTTTCGGATGGTTTCTTTCACTTAGTAATATGCATGTAAGTTTCCTCCATGTCTGTCCCTGGCTTGATGGCCCGTTTCTTTTTAGTGCCTGGATATACCACAGTTTCTTCATTCACCCCCTGAAGGACATCTTGGCTGCCTCCAAGTTTTGGCGGTTACGAATACAGCTGCTATAAACATCTGTGTGCAGCTTTTTGTGTGGACGTAAGTTTTCAACTAAATACTGAGGAGTGTGATTTTTGGGTCGTATGGCAAGGTTATATTTAATTTTGTAAGAAAGCACCAAGCTGTCTTTCAAAGGGGCTGTACCATTTTTCATTCCCACCAGCAACGAGTGAGAGTTCTGTTTCTCCACATCCTTGCCAGCATTGGGTGTTGTCAGTGTTCTGGGTTTTACATTTTGAATTGTTTCTGTTACCCTGTTTCCTACGACTTCCTCCTATCCATCCAGGCTTTCCTTGAAGAGCACCACTCATTTATGGGATTGGTTTCTGTTCTCTGACCTCTCGTCTATTATTTTAATGTTCTTTTTGTCTCCTTCTTTTGTATTCTATAGTTTAGAAAGTTCATTCTCCAGCTGTTGGTGTCTCCGAATGTTCAAGAGATAGGACTCCAAGCCTCAAATCCTTTATGCTTTTCTACACTAGTCATCAAAGCTAGCCTCTGCTAGACCAGCTTTGAGGATGCCTCTGTCTGGACTGAGAGCTCTCTTCCTTGCTGCCTCCCCCTTGCGCTCCAGCCCAACTCCTGTTTGGTCTTCTAAGGACAGGAAATGAGGTACTTCCACCAAAGCGGGAGAAGGCTCTAGGCCCTAGTTCCAGTTCCAGCTCAGAGAAGACACATAAAAGAAAGAAACATTCTCTCTGCCCCTAGTGTTGTGCCTAATTACATCCCTGACTCATATCAAAATGCCTCCTCCTTGGCAGCGAATTCACTTTGTAGAGCTCAGTGTCACAAACACTCTACATTGTTGATTCAATTTTCTGTAGGATTGAGTCTGCTCTTTGCTGCTTCAAATGTGTATTTAAACTCTGCTTTTGCATTTTTAGTTCCTTTTCAGTCCTCCTTTTCCTCATTTGGCTTCTATTTCACCTAGACTGCCTTTCTGGCAGCTCTCCGGAACTAAATCTGTTGTCTTATCTTCCAATCTGCCAAGTTTTAGTTATAGCGTTTATATTTTCTTAGGGACACAAACACATGCTTTCATGAATGATTTCGTGTTTCCCGTAATAGTTACGTTTCAAAGACCTGCTTTTCTTCTCTACCTTGTGTATATCCTTCCTCTGGTTAGGTTGTAGCATTGTCTGCAATTGTCCCACTCGTAATGATTTTCCCTCCTCTCCCCTTCTTTTGGGTGTAGACAGGTCCCAGGCTTAGCGTTTACTCATAAGTAGAGTGAGTGGGTTCTCTTGGATCCTTCTCCCTTTTCATGGGGTTGCTGTTGGCCCTCCTCTTCCATGGTACTGCTGGCTGGCATTTGTGTCACCAAACAGATTTCTGCTCTTTCAGGTTTACATTTTGTGACTTTCCTAGCTGGAGGTAGGATCTGCCTCTCTCACCTCCTGGTGGTTTAATTATGGAAAAAAGGAACCATCTGCGTGTTATTTGGAGCACTCTGGAGTTCCTTTCTTAACAGAAATGGTTAATGTAAAACTACTATTCCCAACATGCACCGTTTCTACATATCTTCTAGCGTTTGCCGGGTTTTCTTTTGCAACCCGAGATGTTGAATGGGTGGAAGCGGGGAATGCACGGTCCTGGTCTGCTCAGAAACTTCCAGCCATTCAGCATCTGCAACGCTCAGGGAGGGCCCATAGCTGCCGGTGTAAAGGAATGTGCCTGGCGTGTCGAGTGGCGAAGAGTTGAGTGCTGCAAGCACCAGCCGGCGTTGGCACTGACAACATGAGAGGAAGAATCTGACAGCAGCCAGGTGAGAAGTGAGGCGGTTCAAAGAAAACCCACCTGCTCTATTTGTGAGTAAATGTTAGGCCGGGAGACACCTGTGAAGCGTAGGTTTTGATAAAGGGCAGGGGAGAGTGTGGCAGACGTCACCACAGGATTTAGAATCGAAAAGATGTGAGTAGAATCGTGGTCCATGTATTCCTTCATTGACTTCCTCATTCACTCATTCGTTCCGTGAGCATCGGTAAGCTGGGGGTGCGCATGAGTATTATATCAGGGGCTCTGTCCTCGTAGAGTATCTTTGTCCCGATAGCTACTGGAGGTGAGCGACAATGCACTGGGTCTTTGTCCTGTGAGGAACCCTGCCTTTGCTAGCTCTGTGTGACCTTGAGGAAGGGACTCCACCTAATAGTGCCTCATTTTACCCAGCAATAAAGTGGAGATGAAAACAAACATCTTAGGAGTTGTCATGAGGTCAAGAGGACACAGCACAGGGTCAGCACACGATACGCGTTTGCTACCACGAAGTCTATTTAGGCACTTGGAATGCACAGAGAGGGGCACTGGTGGCGAAGACAGAGTTTGGCTCGATCTGAACTCGTTCTAAGGGATGCCGGGCGGCCAGCACCGCCCTACCTGCATGTTCCCCACCTGCCCGGTGACCAGAGGGGCTGCCGGAGCCCAGTGGAGGGAAGGTTCTCAGGCTGAGGGGGGCTGTGAGCACATCTTCATCTCCTGGGAGTCTCGGGCTGCTGGAACAGCATCTGTTCTTGACATTTCATTCATTCATTTATTAACATTTCTTTGAGTACATACTGTACTCCAGGCAGACTTTTTGTTTTTGATTTTTGATACTGAGGATACAGTGGTGAACAAGACAAGGTCTCTACTCTTATAACTTCTTAATTAATTTGGAGGAGGTGTGGCCAGGCAACAAATAAACAAACAAAATGGTTTTAGAGAATGATAATTACAACGAAAGAAAGAAAACAAATAGTGATGCATGGAGGCTTACAGAGGAGCTGCTCTGGTTGGGTGCTCAGGAGAGGGAGGCCTCTCTTGAGACCTGAACGTTGAAAAGGAGCTTCCCTGGGACGATCTGGGGAAAGGACAGCAGAGGGAATAGCAAGTGCAAAGGTCCTGAGGTGGGTGCAGGGAACTGAAAGGAGGTGTGCGTGGCTGGGGTCTGGTTAGGAGGTGGTTACGGTGGTTCGTGGAAGACACGTCGGCAGCTTGAGCCATGGCGATGGGCTTAGCAGGTGTTTCCCGGGAAGAACTGACAGGACTTGAGGAGGCCAGTGAAGGAAACGAGGAGTCAGGAGTCCGGGGATTTGGGCCTGGGAAACTGGCAGGTGATGTCATTTACTGAGATGGAGAAAAATGGGGAGAAACGGGTTTAGGGAGAAAATCAGGAGTTTTGTTTTTTACGTATGAAGGTATTTCTAGATACTTATGTTCACTTCTGACCTGCCGAGGACCGAAGACAGAGGCCCACACTGCTGTGTATACGTGTGTGGGCGCGGCCGTGAGAATGTGTGTGTGCGTGGGTGTGTTTGCTGGGAGTTTCTCAACCTTGGCACTGTGGACATTTTTTACTGGATCATTCTTTGTTGTGGGGGGCCAACCTGGGCATTGTAGGGTTTTGAGAAGGCTCTATGGCTCCTACCAGCCAGCTGCCAGTAGCATCCACCCCCAGCCGTGAACGTCTCCAGGCATTGCCAAATATCTCCCGGGAGGCAAAATTGCTCCTGGTTGAGAACCAGCAGGAAAACTTCCTAAGGACATTTACTATTGTCCTAGGATGGAATGGAAAATGCACAGCTCCAGTTCTAGCACCATCCCCCTTCCTTGCCCATGGTCAACATCCTTAATCGATCGCATTGCTTTTTCCTACAAATCTCAGGTACCACCTCAGAATCCTTCTTAACACAGCCGACCATTAGCCATTATCAATGACTAGGACTGGCATCTAGATGAAACCCATTTATTCTCTCTCTCCTAGAGTTAGATAGAGAAAAAGAACCCAGAATGCTCTCTGTGGCCCCCATAGGGATTTGCAGCCAAGTCCTGGGCAGCACTCTTTACACATCTGTGCCTCAGTGTCCCTGTATGTAAATGAAAACAACCCAAACTGTTTTCTATGGATCTGCCAGAGCCGTAAGTGGGAGGATCAATGGGATAATCTGAGTAACTCAATTCGAGTTTTGGAGGTGGGCAGAATATTACAGAAATGTGCAGCAGGATCGTTATCGCACGGGGCGCTGTGAAGGTGAACCTGTAAATAATTAGAAAACATTTAGCTGGTATAAAGTGCCAGGTTTAATGACGGGAATGATGAAAAAGGAAGGCTCTCAGAAGCGGGCGGGCAGGTTGGAAGGCCTGGCAGTCGGCTCTCCGGCTTCTCCCGGCAGGACGGAGCGGCGGTGTTCAAGGCTGCGGAGTCTGTGTGTGATGTTTTGTTCAGGCTCAGGGTAACCATGGAGACAGACTTTCCCTCCTCCTTCCCGTGCAGCCGATTCCACTCTCCTGCGCATACGTACACGGCATGCATTCACCTCCTCACTCCCTTCTACCCCGCTCCCTGTGACTTGGGCAGAAGGGGGGAGTCAGGGGAGACCCCCCCCCAAGAGGAGCAGGCTCTTGGGAGCTGGACTTAGTGTTGTGAGCTCAAGTCCTGCCTCTGCCCCTTCCTGAGTGTGACCTTGGATAAGTCACTTGGCTCCTGGGAGACGCCTTTCTTAATCTGTAAAATGAAGATCAAGTCCTTTTCCCCCAGCAGGGTTTTTGGGAGGGGGTCACATGGTACCAACAGTCGGGGAAGAGCTATGAGCTCTCGAGTACTCTGCACTGTGGCCGGACTTGCTGTGTTGGGACGGACCTCAGAGACCCAGAATCGTAGTCATCAGAATCTTTGCTTACAACGAAACAAAACCAAACCAAAGAAACTAAACCCTAGATTTGCCACGTCCTCTCGCCCAGGTCTGTGTGTGGCTTCGCTGTGCTTTATTTGTGTATTTAATAAGAGCCCCCGAGCACAAGGCCCGTGGCCTGGAGTTGTGCCGAGTGCCGGGGCTGGGGCCAGCCTGCCTGGGCTCCGTCTCGGCTCAGCCTCACAGGATGCGGGACCGCAAGGTGACTGCTCTGTGCCTCAGCCTCCTCACCTGTGAAGTGGGATGATAATTGTACCTCTCGCAGAGGTCCCCAGCCTGCTGATGGGGACACATTTAATCCATGATCTGCAAGAGGGAATGAGGCAGTTTCATCAAACAAGTAGATACCAGGCGGTCACGGGAGGGCTTGGGGTGCACAGAGATGGGAGAGGCTGGAGTTGGCTGCATCCCACTGGCAAGGTTTTAGATGGAAAAATGTACCTCGTGGCACTTAGGTACGAGCAAACAAACAGGATCTAATGGGTGAGTGCAGCAGCATGTGAGGGTCACCTTAGGGCTTTGGTGAGCTGTGAATTTGGTAGAAGAACAGGGCCTGGCACATAATGAAGATATATATGGGTCTTTATATTATTGTTGCTGCTGCGATTTTTGTTATTTTATATCAATAGTGAAAAATGGATTCCAAAAACCAGAATGTGACCTTAGGTTATATCAATAGAAACATTATATATAGCATGAGGGAGGTGATGGTCCCTCTCCTCTCTGCCATAGTAGGGGCACACCCGAAGCATTTAGGTTCAGTTCTGGGTGTCCTCCATTGAGAGGGACCTTAAGGAACTAGAGCGAATCTTCTGGAGAGGGACTAGGGGGTGACTTATCCACAGGGAAACAGGCTGTGTTTTATTCATCCACTAATGGCTTGTGGTTCTAAGAATTAAGAAAGACACAAAGATGAATGTGCCCAGGCAGAGAGCACACTCTTCTAGGGGCTATACACCAGGCACGTGACTCTCTTACCTGTGGGAAACGTGTCAAAAGGGTAAGGAGTGCGACGTGGAAAGAAGCCTTTTTTTTTTTTTTTAAGACAGAGTCTCACTCTTTTGCCCAGGCTAGAGTGAGTGCCGTGGCGTCAGCCTAGCTCACAGCAACCTCACACTCCTGGGCTCAAGCGATCCTCCTGCCTCAGCCTCCCGAGTAGCTGGGACTGCAGACATGCGCCACCATGCCCGGCTAATTTTTTCTATATATTTTTAGCTGTCCGATTAATTTCTTTCTATTTTTAGTAGAGACGGGGTCTCGCTCTTGCTCAGGCTGGTTTTGAACTCCTGAGCTCAAGCAATCCGCCTCCCAAAATGCTAGGATTAGCCAAGGCGGGAGGAGAATGGGAGTGGGAGTCGTCTGGGGCACCTGGGAGCTGTCTTGAATGTGTCAAGGGCTTCTGTGGGGAAAAGGGCCCTGCCTTGTCCTCTGCGAGCCCAGAGTCACCATCAGAGGGGGACGGGGATGGGGAGGATGTGTTGAGGACTCAGCTCAAACCGGACTGGGCAGCTTGGCTATGACCTGGGGGCTATGACCCCGGAAGCCAGTCCTAAATAGTGAGCGTTCTTGAGCGGGGTCCCTTGGGGCAACGTAGAATCCCACTGGAGGGCCCTGGGAGCTGGGGGCTTCCCCCACAACTCCCACCCGCCATTGGTCGAGGGCTTTGCTGGCTGGGCACATGCTGGGGCCAGAGACAGCTCCGACAGAGGGAGTCCTCGGAGCTTGCAGAGGGGAACCTCTGGCCTTCCGAGGTGTGGCGAGTGCCAGGGCTCTGGGTGGCTCTGGGGGTAGTGGTGAGTTTCCTGACACAGGGTTATGTAAGTGGCGCCTGCCTGGATGTCCATGCGGTGAGGAGTCAGGCAGAGTCGACTCTGGGCAATAGGGAATCTGCAAAGCGTTCTGTGCGTGTTGCCCACTTGGGAGATGATGCAATCGCAGACCTCGTCATCCTACAGATGATGTGGGGAGTCTGCGGGTGGGTGGATGCGGAGGAAGAATAACTTTCCAAGCTGTTTTTTCCCCCCCCTAAACCTCCCACTCCAGCCTCACTCTCGGGCTACTTCCAAACAGGGGAGCCCACTCAGATGCTCAGCTTGCAGTCACAGGTGCCCATGTGCTGACCCACACGAACCCTACCCTGACGAGTGGTGTTTTCCTGAGACGCTGTGGTCTGGCGGCAGGGAGGGGCCCAGTAAACCAGGAGGACGGCCACATCCTGTACGAACCATGCGACCTCAGCCAGGTCACCCTTCTTTGGGTGGGAGGAGCTCAGACTGCCCATCTGTACAAAGCGGGGTTGGGTGAGAGAGTCTCTAATTCTAGATCTGTCATTCGCGGCCTGTGGAAAACTTTGAACGAGACTCGAAAGCAATTCATTATTGGAGCTGCCATTAAACTACAGTGGCCCCCGTGCAGAGACCGGTGCTGTGACCGCGATGGCGCGCTTCGAGGAGTAACGTGCTTCCCGATAGCTCATTGATTCAACATGGCCCCGAAAAAGCCCCCGCTGCCTGCCCTCGTGCGGGTGCAGGCGTGTGCTGTGAAATCCACCGGTGTGTGTGCGGGGACGAGTAGATGGTGAGTCGCAATCGCCACGGAGATGAGCCACTTTAAAGCGAGCAGTTGGGATTCCCGTAAGAGAAGGATCCTCACCTATTTTAATGTAAAAGGCACTCTAAAAATCGTTTAGAATGTCAACACTTTAAAGCATCTGGCTGTAATTAGTGTGTACCTGGGGAGGGGGGAGAATCTATCTATGTGCTGGGCGCTCCTCCTCCCCCCGTTGTACAGGAGGGGAAACTGGCAGTCCGAGAAGTTGTTTGCCTGGTATAGGGGTTATGTGCTATGTCCCAGGGGACATTTGGCAATGTCTGGGGACATTTGTTTGTCACGCCTGGAGGAGGGGGTGCTGCTGGCATCCAGGGGG
Organism: Propithecus coquereli; assembly: GCF_000956105.1. Lineage (NCBI taxonomy): Eukaryota > Metazoa > Chordata > Mammalia > Primates > Indriidae > Propithecus > Propithecus coquereli. Next base: position 8,592,411 of record NW_012137969.1, read on the forward strand.
TAGAGGCCGAGGATGCTGCTAAATGGTGCCCAGGACAGCTCCGACAGAGAATGATCCAGCCCCGAATGCCAACAGTGCCGAGGCCAAGAAACCCTGGCCCCGCGAAGATCTCCCCGAGTCCTAACCTTGGCATCTCAGCTGCTTTTGCTGCCACCCCCAGACCTGCTCGGGAGCCCCGGTCACTGATCTCTAAGATGGGCTGACGGTTAGAGCTGAGACGTCACCAACAGTTCCCGCGTTGCAGACTCCCTGGAGAGGGGATAGAAGCTAAAGACCTTCCCTCTTCAACAGTTTCCCACTTTCCACTGCACTATTTTCTCTTCTTAATATACTCTTTTATAGTCTGCTTCTCCATTAATTATCCTCATAAGCATTTCTCCACATTTCTGTAGTCTTAATAATGATCATTATTGATGGCTTCATACTACTCCATCCTATTCACAAAGCACTATTTCCTGAGTCATTCCTGTGTTGCTGGACATTTATTTTATTTTATTTGTTTCCTTATAGTTTAATACACAGCGGTTATTTTCTTGAATAGAACATTTTCGTTTGTTGAATTATTTCTTTAGGACAATTTCCTAAGAGTATTTTTCTTTCTCTTTCTCCTTCTCTCTTTTCCCTCCTTCTCTTTCTCTCTCTCTTTCTTTCCCCCCCCCTCTTTCCCTCCCTCACTCCCTCTTTTCCTTCCTTCCTTCCTTTCCTCATTTTATTTGATTTAATTAAAAAGCTTTTTTTGAATGATAACATATGGACATGGTTTAAAGTTCAAATGTGGGAAACAATACCTGGTAAAAAGTCTCCTTACTTCCGGCCACCCAATTCTTCTTCCAGGGGCAAACATTGGTAGCCTTTTTCAAGTGTTTGTCGACATCTGTTTTTTTATAAATGATCACACTGCACTCTTCTGCCCTTGTGGGTGCATATGGGGAGCAGATCTCCTTCAGATGGGGAGGACAGAGACCTCTTTGAGGAGGTTACCTAGAGGATGGTCAGAGTGGGAGGAAGAGTGGTACAGGAAGAAGGAGTGGCAAGTGCAAAGTCCCTGGGGTAGGAATCAACGGGAAGATTCGAAGAACACCAAGGAGGCCAGTGGGGCTGTTGTGGAATGAAAGAGGTCAAACTGCTTGGGAGGGTCATGCAGAGCCTTGTTGGCTGTGTATAAGATTTGGACTTTATTTGAAACATACTGAAGGGATGCCTTTGAGGGCTTTAAAGCAGGGAGGTGTTAGGATATGATTTGCATTTAACGAAAGAGTGTTCTGATGGATGGGTGGAGAGTACTGCATAGAGGCAAGCAGAAATAGAAGGGTTAACGCGCGGGTGGGAGATGCTGGTGGCTTGGTCTTCCAGGATGTGGAGAGAACTGGGTGGATTCAGGATGTGGTTTGAAGGCAGAGCCCATAGGACCTGCTGACCAATTCGATGTGGAGTAAGGAGGAAAAGGCATTGAGAGTAACTCCTAGATTTTTGGAGAGATGGTTGTATCCATTACTGAGATGGAGGAGATTGAAGTGGAAACAGATTTTGGTGTTTGTGTATTTGTTTGATTATTTAGTGGGAGGGGAGAGATCATTTTTTTTTTATTTCAGCATATTATGGGGGTACAGATGTTTAGGTTACGTATGTTGCCCTTACTCCCCCCACCCCAAGTCCAAGCTTCAAGTGTGTCCATCCCCCAGGTGGTGCGCATCGCACTCTTTGTGTGTGCATATGCCCATCCCCTCCTCTTTCTCCCCCTCCCCCCTGCCCAACATCCAATAAATGTTATTCTTATATGTGCACTTAAGTGTTGATCAGTTAATACCAATTTGATGGTGAGTACATGTGGTGCTTGTCTTTCCATTCTTGGGATACCTCACTTAGTAGAATGTGTTCCAGCGCTTTCCAGCAGTATACAAGAGGTGTTATATCACCATTGTTTCTTAAAGCTGAACAGTACTCTAAGGCATACATATACCACATTTTATTAATCCACTCATGTATTGATGGACACTTGGGTTGTCCACATCTTTGCAATTGTGAACTGTGCTGCTATAAACATTCGGGTGCAGGTGTCTTTTTCATAGAGCAACTTTTGTTCTTTTGGGTAGATGCCCAGTAATGGGATTGCTGGATCAAATGGTAGTTCAACTTGTATCTCTTTAAGGTATCTCCATATTGCTTTCCACAGAGGTTGGGAGAGATCTTGAATTCAGACCTGGCCTGTTGACATTTGTTACGTCTGTGTGACAGCCCAGAGGCAGTGTCAAGTAGACAGGGGAACAACAAAATATATCCCGGAGCCCAGAAGTGCGATCCAGGCTGGAGACGTCACTGACGTGGCATAAGCTCCGGGACAGGCTAAGACGACCCGGCGACACTTAGTGGACAGATCTATTCACTTCCCCCTGACTACACCAGCGTCGCGTGTTATGTTCATTTTTGTTATGTATTTTGTAATCCTCCAACTTTCAAAAGCAAACGTGGCCTATCATGAATTTAAAGAAATTATGCGGCCGCCTGTATTTGGATTCTGGAGCCTTTCCTAACTTGTTTTAGCAGCTTTACCTAATCCGAGGTAAGAATCCGAGGCTGACGGATACCAAAATTAAGAAAAACAGCCTTTCTGGTTTCCCCGTCATGTTCATGCATCTCCAGCTCTTTCTGCCTCGAAAGTCGGAGGTGCTCACTGGAGAGGAACCTTCCCGAGAAGCGCCAGAGCTGTCTCCTGTCTTCCGTGTCTCCCACGTACCCGAGAGATGCTGCTCCCTTGCGATCTCGCTGTAATGAATTCTGGTCGCTTTGTCGTTAGAAGTCCTCATTCTCTCCACTGCCAGATGATTTCCCTTTCCAGTGGGGTTATAAGTCCTTGTGGAAGCTCAAGAAGCCGCAGGACTTATTTTTTTTTCGCCCTCTGACATCAAGGCGGGGGACTAGGAAATGCACGAGGCGGGGCTGCTCTTTAGCACTTGCACGGAGCTCGACTTCCGTCAGAAACAGCTCTACGCACGTCCAGATAGCGACTGTCGTATTTATGTCAACGTTTCCATAAGGTAGCGCTAGCTGATTTATCTAACAGAGCACCAGCGGGTCAGAAGGGAGGTGTCCTTCAGTTTACCACTGAGAATCTGGGATCTCAAAGAAGGCAGGAAAGCGTAGATCACCCCTCTGGTCAAGCCTGTCATAAATAGACAACTGGTGCGTCCTTTTATAATCAAGCTCTTGGACACCGAGGTCTGGGAACGTTAATAGGTGAGAGCCAGTCCCAGGGTTCCCAGTCTCAGCCAGGCGTGGTGGCTCTGAGTCCTGGCCTGGGCACTGGGATCCAAAAATGAATTGGGAAACCTGTTTGTTTGCGAATGACAGAATCCAACTCAAAGCAGCACAAGCAAAAGAGGTGAATTTCTACCAGCTCAAGTGAAAAGAAGGGTAGCGTGGCCACAGCTCAGCCGGATGCAGGTGCTCATATGGCGTCGACAGTTTTGGTGTCTCTCTCGCTCTTGGCCTGTCTTTGTCCCTAGTCTCTGATTTTTTTCTCTTTCCTTCTGTCTCTCAGACTTCTGCATCCTTTGTTGGTTCCGCCCTCCGGCGGCCCTGTTCATGCAGCGGCCGCAGCATCTCCAGGTTTCCGTCCACCCAGTTTAGCAGCAGTGAACATCCCCAGAGGGCTCTCGTTAGCCAGGTTTGGTGCATTGCCACCCCCAAGCCTGCCACGGATGCGCGAGGGACGCGGTGCCCCGACAGGCCAGGCCTGGGTCATCCGCTGCCCTCTGGAGCCGGGGTGGGGCCGTCCCCAGCGGAGTCTCAGACTGACCTCGTGGCTCCCCAAAGGAAGGTCAAGGTGCTGTGAGCAGGGAAGGGGGGCAGGGACGCTGGCAGACAGAAGCGCAGACGAACAATCCACTCCGCCTTTCTTCAGAAAGCTTCTTCATGCCTCTCTGCCTTTTACAAGCAGTTCCCTTCCGCAATGGCCTCGTCTGGTCCTCCTGGAAAATTCCTTCTTGCTCTTCCTTCAGGGTTGTCTGAGGCTCCCCCCACCCCCAGGGCTGTGATGTTTCCTCCTCCCCACAGCCCTGCATGTCTTCCTGTGCCCTGCTCTGGGTCTCCACAGCTCCCAGAGAAGCTTGGAGCCATGAAGTCACCTCTCTGCCCACATTCCATTGTGACTGTCTGTTTACCAGGGAATGCACAGCCTGCATGAGGGCGAGCCCCCAGAATATTCTGGACTGCATGCTCTGCAAGCCACCCCAAGACTTCCAGGTGGTCTCCTACATACTCATCAAGCCTGAACTCAAAGTCAAACACCACTCTCTTGCTAAAACTTTCTCGGCCCCTCGTAGACATGGTTAGCTGCTACTCCTTTGTGTTCCCATTGGGGAGGTTAGGGAGAGGGGCTGAGAATTAGGACACGCCAGATTACCACCTGTTGACACCTATTGCCCTGTCTGCACCTCCAGCCCAAGGAGTTCCCAAGAGACCTATGGTGATGCGGGCAGGCTCTGAGACCAACCCATCATACGCAGGCTTCCTAGAGCATGGGCCACTCCAGGTGACGGAAAGTTCTGGGGATGGACAGTGAGCCAGAGAGCTCTCATTCTCAAACATTCTTGAAAGTCCTTCTGAGCTAAATTAGTGCCCCTGGGACTGTGCAGTGTTGAGAAGGCAATGGATGCCTTCTCAGAGTCGTTCACCTCGATGGACTGGCAGCCTCCTAAACACAAGCTGTCCCCGCATGGGGCTGGGAGTGTAGCTGGTTATGAGATACAGCAGCACGTGGACGCGCGGAAGGCGTACTCCTGAAATTGATTTTCAAGCACACGCTTGTTTGAACTTTTTTCCCCCACAATCTGCTTTCTCTGCCAAATTCCCCCTCAGGCCAGCAGAACCCATCAGCATGCTCGCATGCATGCACGGTGAGTGTGCACATGCGCGCGCGCGCGCGCATACACACACACACACACACACACACACACACACACACACACAATCCTTGTGGCTCGAGAATTTTGTGTCGTTGGTGTCAGGACAAGAGTAAGGTTCCGATTCGGCAAGGGCTGCATCCTAAACCGCATTTGGGTTTCATCACCTATCAGTCATCCATTCATCCATCTGCCATGATCCATCCATGACCCACGGATTCACCCTCCTGTCCGTGAGCACCCACCCATCCATCCATCCATCCACGATCCATCCATCCATCCACGATCCATTCATCCATCTCCCCATCATCCCTCCATCCACCCACCCCTACCCCGCCGCGCACCCATACACCCACACGTCCAGCTGTCCATTTATCCCTCACCCATAATCTGTCCATCTGACATTTTTAATGCCTCTGCCATGCCAGGCACTGCCATAGGCAGTGAGTTACCCCAATGGATACGAAAATCCCTTTCCTGGAGAGCAAAGTATAGGAGGGAGACAGACACAGCAACAAAGGTAATGCAGAGTGAAACAAGTGATCCCTTCTCACTCTAGTGTCAGTGCCTTCTGTTGATGATCCCACTTATAAATAATGCACTTATGCTCAAGAAACGCAAAGGGCGACAGTTCACATTTGTTCAGTTCTTCACAGAGCACTTTCTCAGGCGTTGCCTCGTTTGTTTCTTAGGACTGTTCTTTGGGGGGTAGATACTGTTATCTCTGTTTCTCAGATAAGGAAACCGAGGCCCAGAGAGGGCAGGAAACAGCTCAAGGACCCTCACCTTGAATGTGGCGGAGAAGGTACCTTTGGTTGCTAACCCTGTGCTGTGAGGCAAGGTGCTTCCTGCAGTTCCAGTTTCCACAGGTCGAGGGTCGTCTGTTCGTTAGCTGATGCAGACTGGGAGGTCGCAGAAGGCTGTTCCCCGGGTGCCCTGCCACCCATCACCCTCCAAAACATATCCAGGCCAAGAAGGAGAGCCTGGCTGGCTACTGGTCACCACTGCAGGCTCTGAGAGCTCCCAGAAGCCCAGGCCTCCCCTCTCTAACCACTGCCTTTCTGGCTGCAGGGAGCCACGGCGACTGTAGAGGGAGGCAGCTCCTGCATGAGCCTGGGGTATATAGCACAGTGGGTAAACACAGGGCGTAGTAGGTCCCCTATAGACACGATAGTCTGTTCTGAGCCTGCGGCTGGCTCTCTCTTTGTTCAAAAGAGAGATTAGCAAGTGCTAGAGAGGCATTAACGACATACCAGCACCAAGCTGAGACTTTCTCCTTGGTATTAACAGAAGGACAGGAGGAACATTAAAAAGGGAATCATTTTCTTTCTCTGAGAGTTAAAAACTGGGGCTCTGAAGCAAAACTGCCTGGGATTTAAACTCTCGGGCATGCGATGAGTGCTAACTCTTATTAATATTACTCTCATCGTTACTATGCATAGAGTTTAAACCACAAACAGACCAATGCAGCGGTGAAGAGTGTACACACTGGACTCATAGGCCTATGTTCCAGTCCCAGCTTTGTCACCTCTTACTTTTGCCGATTTGCAAGTGAATTACCCTCTGTGAGCCTCAGCTTATTTGCCTTGCGAGATCAGGATAAAAATAACAAAAATATTCAATGCCGGGGAACATGTACGACGTGCCTGGCTCTGTGCTAGGCAGTTCACTTGCAATAACGCCCTTGGCCTTCGCAATGCTCCAAGGGAGGACTGCCATCATCCACGCTCGATGGATAAGGAAACTGAGGCAGCCGGAAGTCCAGTCCAGAGCCCCACAGCCAGTAATGGGTGAAGGCGAGATTCAAACCCTGGGCTGACTCCTGGGCTCAGGAAAGGTTAATGAAATGACACATGTTCAGTGATCAGCCGGATGCCCAGCACACGGGGTGGCAGAATAGAGGTGTTAGTTAACTAGAGCGAAGGCATTAGTGGAGACACCTGCTTCTGGCGATGGAAACCCTGCTAGCTTAAGCAAAGCAAAGAAAGTTATTTGCTCTTGCAAAGTCTAGGTGGCATCAGGTTCACTTGGTCCCAAAATGTCACAAAAGGCTCTTTTATTTCTTGACTCCCTCTGTATCTATTCCATCCAACACGGTAGCCCCTAGGCACATGCAGCTCTTAGATTGAAATGTTAAGTTACTGAAAACCAAATAAAATTTCAGTTAAACTCCAAGTAAAATTTAAAGTTCAGTTCCCCATTTGCACCAGCCACATGTCACATGTGGTTAGTGGCCACCATGTTGGACAGCGAGGACATTTCCATTATCACTACCAGATTGGGCTGTGCTACTCTCTGTGGAAATCAGTGCGACCCCTTGTAAGCCCTGCACTCAAAGCCCACCTGCCTTATAATCCTACAGGGAAGCAGGCTGCTTTCCCGTAACTTCAGCAGAAAGGCTCAAGCAAGACTCTCATTGGCCTGGTGCATATCACATGTCTATTTTTGAACCAATCACCGTGGCTTGCAGGTGAGAATGAAGCACTCTGATTGGCTGGCTTAAATCATACACCTGCCTCAATGGTGGGGATGGTTAAGCCTGCACAAAGCACATAGAATATGTTTCCAGAATGGGGGAGACACACGGAGCCTAGAGTAGCCAAGACCATCCAGCCTGCTGCGCTCATGCAGCAAGAACAAGAAATACACACTTGACATGGAAACTTCTGAGATTTTAGGACTCTGTTTTGGCAGCAAAAGCTGACTCACATATGCCCTGACCCTCTTCTCCCAGTGCCATCCTGCTTCCTGCTCTGTAGTCAACCCCGGGCGTCTGCTGAGGTCACATGACAGTGCGTGGCAAATCGCAGCAGGATCGCACTCCGGTGCAGAGCAAGCCCAGGCCAGAGTAGAAGAGTGCGTGGTGTTTCTGATTTCTCTTAAGCTTGCTGCCGTTCATTCAGCCATAAGCATTGACTGAGCCCTGTGATTTGCCAGGTGCCAGAGTTGCAAGCTCCCACAAGCCCCGGGCCCTCCACGAGGGTGCTCCCAGCCCGTTGGGGGAGAGATGGGCGAGCAGGCGATGAGGGCGCGGCAGGACCAGGGCTCTGGCAGACCCAGGCCCAGGATGACCCGGGAGCTCGTCAATTACCTGTGGGCCTTGGACCCAGAGGGACGTGCTGGTCTGATTAGTTTCGTTAAAAAGGACCCCAGCTAGAAGTGCTATCCTAACCATGCACGTCGTCTGGCAAGGCCGAAGGACTCGAGAGATTCTTCTTCTCATAGCGAGGAGCCTTCTCCCCGCGCTCATTATCCCCCATCCAGTGCCTGCCATGGCATTTCTCTGCCTGGGCTCTGGGTCACATTGCACTCCTGTTGCAGTCCCTGGGGCCATCAGAATGACAGGAGTGTCACGCCCAACTGTCAGCTTCTCCTGTCCCAACACCTTGTTCTCTGACTTCAGACTTTGCCGGTCCCAATTATAAAAGGACAGGCAAGGGACGGGGTCCCTGCTCTTTCATAGAGTTCCAGGCAAAGGCCCAGCGCACACTCTCATTTATTCATGAATGTATCTGACATCTACTGAAAGCCAATTGTGTCTGGCTGCTAGGGTGGGCAGGGGTGACAGATAATTAAGATACAGTCAGCCCTTCTAGCCTGGGCCTGAGTGGGGGGCGCTGGGGAGCCAGGGAGGGCTTTCTGGAGCAGGTACAGCATTTGAGCCGGGCTTGGGAGGATGCTGAGATCGATCCAGCACAGGGCATTTTAGGCAGGAAGAACAGCACAAAGACATGGAGGCTGGACATGGGGTTTGAGCACGGCCCTTTGCACGTGAGGCTCACGTCCTCCTCATGTCCGCTGCTCCTCAGAGGAGACCGCACGGACCTGTCTGGGGAGGTGTCAGGCTCTCCCCCCATCCCAGCCCAAGCTGTGGGCTGGCCAGGCCCAGCGTCTCCCTCATATCCCTTTCCTGCACCTGCTTTCCCAATGACGTGGCTCTCTGTGCATCTCCCTGGCGGGCACAGGACACAGTGACTCCTGGTACATTTGCTCTTCCTGGCGCCCCCAGCCTCTCTTGTGCAGGCTGCCACTGAGTCACGACTCATGCTTCCCAGTCCTGCAAGGTTGGCCCATTCCTGGCTCGGAAGGGGAGCTCTTGTCACAGCAGTGGCCAGCATGGCCTGCACCCTCCAGGTGGGAAAGCTGATGCCCTGATCATAACCCTCTCGTTTACTGAGCACCTACTGTGTGCCAGGAACTTTTGGGGCTGCTACAGTACACGGGGGGCTTTTGGTGAATTTGAGAGAGCCTCCCCGTCTGGGTGTTGGAGGATGGGCTCGACTGCAGCCCTGCTGAGCCTCAGCTAAGTGTCCTTGTTTATGCACAACATGAACAGCTGTGCTTGGCAGCCCTGGGTTTTCTGGCCAATGTGTCATTTAAGCCTCACAGCAGCCCTATGAGGTAGGCACGGTCTGTTTTGACTCCTGTTTTATAGTCAAGGAAACTGAGGCTCTGAGAGCTTCCAAAACACATTTAAGGTCACCCAGCCAGCAAGTGTGGGAGCCACTTCACGCCAGCCATCTCTGACTCCAACTTCTGCCCTCCACAGCGAAGGTCTCCCTTCTGATGGGCTCTTAGCTGATTTCCGAATAATTCTCCCCTGCTGTTCCGGGGCCTGTTACCATTCGTTATTGCATTTTCATCGCTTCCTAGATTGTTTTATTTTTCGCTCCCAGTGGCTCGTTGCTCGGGAGCAGCTGAGAACCTGGCAGTGGCCCTGCTCTAAATGCATCGTGTCAGATGCAAGTTTATCTAATTTACGATCAGAGTTGGCGGCAGCACCTTGTCGATGCCATTTCGAGCTAATTTCCTCCCTGGTGATTTGCATGGAGGTGGTGGTCTACTTGCCTTCTGGGATCTGTGCCACCCCAGAGCCGGGCTCCACACGCCTCACCTGGCTGTGAACCCTGGGGACGTGGAGCTGCCTTCGGCCCCACAGCAGAGGTTACTTACAGCACGTCTCGGGAGCACCTGCTCTTCAGGGAGCACCGTCTGATATCTTGGGTTTGGAGGCAAAAGATCTGAATTTAAGACCTCTTGCTGACACTCTCCTGCTATGTGGTCTCAGTTTCTTCATTTGTGAAATGGAAAAAAATGAGGCATTCCTTTTCTTCCCCAAGATGGCAGGAAATGGAACACTTTGATAACATCATTAGTTGGTAAGGAAGTAGGAACATGGCAGTCTTCACACAACGCTGGTGGGAGAGGAACTGGTACAACCACAATGGACAGCAATTTGGCAATGTTCATTAAAACCAAAAATGTCCAAGCCCTTTGCCCCAGCAGTTTCAACTGGGGACATATGTAGAGGAACAGACACGTGCACAAGCATGTTGGCTGCAGTCTTGTTCGAAATAGAGAAAAAGGAGAAGCGAACAATATGTTCGTCAATAGCGGGATGGTTAAATAAACCGTGGAACACTCTAGAATATGCTGCAGCTGTTAAAAAGAATGCAGTGACTCTGCAGGTGAGAATTGGATAGAATTATTGGCAAGTGAAAAAAATAAAATTATTGGCAGTGTTTAGAAAGATACTTAGGAAATAGAATGGTAAATTTGATATAAAATGAAAACAAAACAATAACGTATATTTTCATGAACAAAAAACCTTTAAAATTGTGAGTTAAACATGTATACAGGAGGGTGCACAAAACAAAGATGCCTTGCTTAGTGATTTATCCCAAATTGGACCTCTGAGGTCAAAAACAGGACATTGCCACCACCCCAGAAACTCCCCTCATGCCTCTGCCAACAGTCCTCCCACCCGTACCCTGAGAAGGAGCCGCCGTCCTGGGGTTACGGTGGCCAATTCCTTGATTCACTTTGTACTTCGGCCACCTAAGCCTCCAACCTGAAACACATTATATGGTGTCATTTTGCCTGTTCTTTGTGTTTGCATCAAAGAAATCACAGTGTTCTCTTGTGACTGGGGTCTTACGCGGTGCTGTTTTGTGAGACTTATCCTCATGGTCATTCTGCTGTGTAGTGTTTTGGGGACATAAATATGAATGTAAATGATTAGGAGGAAAGGTCTGGAAAGGTCCCCACTGAAGGGATGAGGTCAGTTTTGGAGAGGGCCCTGGGGGTAGGGACAGGAGTGTTCTAAGGAGATTGAGGGGTCTTACCTACTAGTTGAATTTTCCTACAAGAGAAATGTATTGATGAGTCATTTGGCTGATTAAATTTTAAGAGAAAGAATAAAAGGGGGAAAATCAGACCTGTTTGCCCGAGTCGTTGGGAGGATGAAATTGGATAATGCTGGGAAAACCTGGATCATGGAGCAGGCACTCAGAGGGAGGTGAATACAGGGAAACACAAACTGAATCTCACTCAGAAGCAGCCAGAAGGGTGGGATAGTGGAAAGGTCAGCTGCTCTAACCCGGATGGCCTGGGTTCAAATCCTGGCTCCGCCACTTGCCAGTTGTGTGACCTTGGGCAGATCACTCACCCTCTGTCTGCCTCCCTGAGTTTTACCACCTGTATTAATTATCACTCACTGCCTAACTGGTCACCCCAAAACTTAGTGGCTTAAAACAACAATAGTCGTCGATTATCTTTAACAGTTTCTGTGGGTCAGGAATGCAGTTGGGTGGGCAGTTCTGGGTTGGGGTCTCTCAGGAGAGAAGTGGGTTGGCGCCGCAGTCATCCGAGGCTTTGGCTGGGCCTGGAGAATCCCTTCAAGGTGGTTCGCTCATGCGGCTGCCAAGCTGGGGCTGGCTAGGTGGCCCCTCTCTGCTTGAGCATCCTCACGACATGGTGGCTGGCTTCCCCCAGAGCGAGCAATCCAAAGACCAAGCCAGGAGTTGCGGAGCCTTTTGTGACCTAGCCTTGGAAGTCACACATGGTCACTTCTGCCGTTCTGTTGGTCACACGGGCCATCCCCGATTTGAGGTGAGAGGGGACTGCAGAAAGGCGTGAAGAACAGGAGGTGAGGCTCATTGGGGCTCATGGAGGGGCTGGCTGTGACATCCTCTCTAAAACGGGGACAAGAGTACCCTTGTCTCCATTTTGTTTTTGTGAGGGTTAAGTGAATTAATCCGTGTAAAAATATTTGGAACAATGGCCAGCGCGTGGTAAGCTTCAGATGAACACTCGTTATCGTTATTATTTCAGAAATGCTGCCAAATGCATCTCCTTTATGCATCCTTTTGGGTCTTATTTTACTTCCTAATTTTGAAATTGCAGATTGGTTCTCAGGTTTCCTGGAACGACACCCCATGTGGCAATGATTGTGAATAGCAGCACTTTGGAGTAGCCGCCAGAGCCGCGTTCGAGCCACTGCACAAAGACGGCACCCCGCTTGGCCATTTTGCATGTCTGCTTCACTGGGTGGACTGAGTCGCCAATGCCCAGCAAGACAGTAGGGCCGGCTTTGATCTCTTTGGGAACAGGCATTGAGTCTTTGACTTCAATCAGCTGCCACGTCAGTGCCTCAGAGCGAACGAAGGCACTGATGCGAGAGTAGACTTGCTACTTTCACCACAGAACAGGAAACTTGACCGTCTTCAGTGCTTTAGTTGAAGGCTCCAAAACTCAAGTGCCTGCAAGGCCAGACAGGTGACCCAAATCTGGGAAGTGGCCAAGGGTAAGAGGAACCATTTGAGCATGATGATAGACAGCAGTTGGCCCTTGGCCTTGGGGTTAGAGAAAGAACAGCTAGTGGTGGGGTCCAGTGTGGCCCGAGTTCCTGCTCCCTTCTCTCCGTGTTCTGCTACCGTGGCGCACCACCACGGTGGCCCTTTGGGCCCGCGACCCTTGAGCTGTCCCGTTGCTTTGCATCCATTGTTCATAGGGGCTAGTGGCCGCCTTGCCCAGCTTCTCCCCTTTCTCCGAGCCTCTAGCATGGAGGGCCCACTGTGTACTAGGGTTCCACCAGGCCACATCCCACCCATGGGGAGGATTTACTGACCTCCTTCATCTGGGAACATCCTCGATTGGCAGCCTGAGGTTCTCACTCTGTGCCAGGTCATGTGCTGCGGGCTGGAGATCAAAGGCAATTCAGAGCGTCCCTCCAGCCGACACGTCAACGGTTCATTTGGTGCAATGTGGTGTGGGCTCCAGTTTCCAGGTGAGGGGGGGATCTGGGTTATTTGACAGTTTGAAGACATCAACAGTGGGACAGATGTTCTTAATTTTCCTTCAGGTGGCACCAGGTTGTGACAGGCATTGCGGCTTCCTGCCCAGTGGCCATTCCCTCTTCTTCCTTGTCATCCTTCCTTGTCTATCTGACAAGGAGGTTGAAAGAGCAGATACTTTCCCAGCCTCCCTTGCAGCTAGCAGTGGTTTTGTGATCCAGTCTGGTCAGTGAGATATAAGCAGGACTCTGCTGGGGACATTTTGGGATGTATTTGTCCCTTGATTGAAGGTTGTGGGCATATGAGTGAAGTCTTTCTTACCCTCCTGGATGCTCCCTACTTCTTGTGTTCAGAAGTGGTTGGATGAGGATGTGATGTCTGGAGATGTAGCAGCCATATCGTGCCTCTAGGAGAAGTCTCAGAGAATCACAGACTTAAATTCCTAGCATTGCTGAGCAACTGGATTAGCCCTTAACTACCTACTTCCAGCCTTCTTGTTATGAGAGATAGTTGAATGCCTTTGTCATTTAAGCCACTGCTAGTTAGGTTTTTGTTGCAGCCCAAAGATACACTCCTAATGTTACAGGGAGTGTTTGAGCATGTTCTCTGAGGTGATGGGGTAGAGAATTGGCTGCCCCTTAAATACCTATAAGGGCTTGAATTTGGCTATGCTGGCTCTATCCTATCCCTAGAACCATTTTATATTTTTTTAAATCTCTAAATTAAAAAAAATTAAATGTGAAATATATCACTTATGCAAAAGAATGTTTAAAACCTATCTATATAGGCTAAGTAATAATAATAAGATACCCATGTACTTACCACATAAGGATTAGAACATTACCAAATCTTAGACGCTCCTTGTGTCCCCTCCCCATCACGCCCCCTCCCCAAAGCTAACCATTATCCTTAATTTTGTGTTAATTGCTTTCTGCCGCTCCTTACAGCTTTACCACCCACACATCCCTAAACAATGATGATGTTTCATTTTACCTGTCCTTGAATTTTATGTAAACGGAAGCAGACTGTACCCACTCTTTTGTAACTTTGGTCTTTTGTCCTCCGTGTCGTACATTATGTTTTTGAGTTTGTGCATGTGGACGCGTGCAGGAGTGGCTCTGTCATTTTCACAGTTGTGTGGCTTTGTGGTATACGATTAGCTTACAGGTTATGTGCTCGTTCTGCAGTTGACAGACATTTGGGATGCCTCCAGTTCTTCTGCCATCGCCAGCCAGCCCGCTCTGAACATTTTTGCCCACGTCTCAGGGTGCAAATGGGCAAGGGTCGCTCTGGGGCATGTACCGTAGAGTGGAGTTGCTGGGACGTAGGAATGCACACGTGACCTTCAACAGGTGACACCAAAAGGTTGGCCAAAGTGGCTGCACCAGATTCTACTCCCACTGGCGGTGGCTGAACGCTCGTGTTGCCCACATCCTCACCGACAGAAGGTCCTGGGCGTGTCCTGTTCTGAATGGCCCTGTGTCCCAGCAAAGTTGACCTCTGACCTTTGAAGGTGCCTTGCCTCATTTGGCATTAATTATCAGCATTCATACTTCTTTAAACGGTCACCCCAGAATGACGCTGGGGTCCTGAAATAAGGCCATTGTCTCATCCCTGGCCTTTATTTTTGGGTTCTGCTGAGTTTCCAATAAGGAGAAAAAAACACTTTGATATCATCAGACATCAAGACTGCACCCGATTCTATTTGCCCACAAGACAGTGGGAACTTTTCTTGAAGGGCAGCGCTGAGTTTCTCTCCTCGGTCCTCTCTGCCTATGCACTTGGAATAATCAACTGTCAAGGTGCAGCAATGCCAGGGTTCTCAGACTGCACACTGCAGGGAGAGGAGGGCGCCGTGGACGTTACAGGGCAGGCAAGAAGATTCGAGAGGTGACGGACCCTGGACAGATCGCTTAACCTCTCTGAGCCTCACTTTCCCCTTCTGTTACAACAGGGATGATGATGTCAGGTTACTGTGAGGAGAGGGGGTGTAGAAGTCATTTAGCACAGTGCCAGCATGCAGGAGGGACTGAATAAATGTCATCAGCTGCTATTAGCAGCCGTTCTCATCTGCACAGCGGTCTGGTGGGGCTGAGAAAAGTCCCAGGCATTGCTGCTAACATGCCCTGTACGTATTCCTATAAAACCTCGTGATCTGTAAACTCCCGTGCTAATAAGAAAGAGGTTTATGAGGAATAGCGTTGAGGTTAGATGGAGTAGGTGGCGCAAAACTTAGGGAAGCTTGCAAACGGAGCACCAGCAAAATCAATAACAATCCTAATAAAAATCTGAGCACAGGCATTCGCACCCGGCCACACGGTCGGTCAAACACTTCAGCCTTACACCCTGAGGCATCTGCTTCCGTCTTGGAGCTGTAGGTCTGGGAGGGCATTTGCTTCGACATCCCTTGGGACCAATTTCATCCACATTAGGAATATGATTGAAAGTGTAGCTTTCGCCATTAGTTTATTATTTCAGTAGAGGTGGGAAGGGCTTTCTAGCTTCTTCGTCTAAACGTGTCACGTCCCCAGGCTGCACAGCCCAGTGACAGCACAGAGGTTCTGGAAGCCACTAATCCAGCCACCCCTGGTACTGAGGGGAGACAGTTCTACAGACTCCAGCTTTTTTCTTAAATTCATCAAATCTGGCTAAGGATATTTCTTTAATTGTGCTTGTTCCTATTTAAAAACATTAATAAGCTATGGAAAATCACGCATGGACACACTTTCCCTATTTCAGCGTGCTTCCTTTACTTGTCATGCAGGAAGTAACCTGTGTTAAAGGAACCTGCCTCATAGCAGAACAGACTGCGCCTTCTAAGGGCCACAAACCAGCCCAGGGGCCAAATCCAGCCCATGACCTGTTTTTTTGTTAATTTTAATTTTTAGGTGTAAAAAACACATGAGATTTACTGTCTTAATCATTTACAAGTGTCCAGTTCAGTAGTGTTGGCATATTCATTTTGTCGTGCTCACTGCCTGTGTTTGTAAATAAAGTTTTATTGGAACACAGCCATGCCCATTTGTTTATATATTATCTATGGCTGCCTTTTTGTTACAACGTCAGAATTGAGTAATTGTGACAGGGACCACATAGCCTACAAAGCCGGAGCTGTTTACTACCTGGCTGTTTACAGAAAACATGTTCTGATCCCTGTTGTAGAATTGTGAAAATTCTGGTTTTCTATGTCCAGGGCCTCTTCCTGCTCTGAGTTCTTGGAGTCCCCATCGCTTCGCCGGTGTCGGTCAGGATTAAGCTGTGCTGCTGTAACAGAGTTGGTGAGTTCAAGTGAGCCAATACCAGCCAAGCTGCCTCAGTTTCTCCTTTGTGACTGAGGACAGATCAAATTTGAAGAGTAATCGCCGCAGCTGGGATTCATCTGGACACCTTTTGAGTGGCTACCTTTTGAGCTCCCCCTTCTGAGTCACCATCCCTCCCTCGTGCCACCTGGGAACAAGGACCTGCCCCACATTTGACGGGACGTTGCCCAGGCCTTCATGGGTTGGCCGTGTCCTGGCCCTAGGAGATGGAATTTCCTGGCTCCTGGCCCAGGCAGAGAGGGTGCTCTCCCTGCCTCTAACACTTTCGTCTCGGGGAAACCACTGAGCTCAGATCTAACTGGACATTGATGCCTAAAACGACAGCATTGGTCTCTGTCCGGGCAGCACCTGAGTTCTGTATGGGACTCCAAGGACTAATAGTTACACCGACGTCTCCTCTCAAAGCTCACAACCCGGCCAGGGAAGGGCAGTGTCCCACTGAGTACTGAGAGCAGCTTCTCTCCTGAGAGGGCAGGACGAGCACATTTCTAACTTCCTTTAGAAATACAAATAAAAAAAACAAATACAAATAAGTTCTGTCATACCACAATAGATATTCGTCGCCAAAAGACGTAACAGCCCAGGAGGATGAAAAAGTGAAAATTAAGAGAATTCCACCCCTTTCCTGTGCTTGCCCCACTCTCCTGTTTGGCCTGAATTTTCCCAGTTGTTTTGTCTATAATCAACCACACGCTTACATAAAGAAATGGAAGCATGGAGCTGTGATTGTGCCCTTCAGCTTTCTTCCTCTGTCAACAGAACCCAGGCACTTTCCCGTGTCTGCGCATGTGGATCTGCCCCATGTCTTTAACAGGTGTTGATTAGTGTTTCCCTATGTGGGTGCACCTTTATTCATTCAGAACGTAGACTTCCTTTTGGCCTAGTGCTAATGCCATCTTCCTCTAGGAAGTCTTCCTTGATTGCTACAGTTCAAAATGGCCACTTCCTTGGCTCACGCCTGCAAGCCTAGCACTTTAGGAGGCTGAGGTGGGAGGATTGCTTGAGCTCAGGAGTTTGAGATCAAAATGGCCACTTCCTGCTCCAAACTCCTAGGTTCCTGTCCCTTTCTCAGGCCCCGCATTGGTCAGGATGAGGCTATGTGGCTGTAACAGTGAGATCCTACACTATGGAGGCTTGGAGAACAGAGAAGCTGTTTCTCTCGTAGGTTGTCATCGTGGTTGGTGGGGAATCTCACCCACCACGGAAGAAGGGGAGCAGGTTTTAGCTGGTATTTGCCACAAACCTTGATGCCTTAACCTGGTGTTTGGGGTCCAGGCACTAGTGTTTCCAGGCTTTGGGAGGGGAATCGCTGGGAGAGCAGGATCCAGGGCTGGTCCACCTTCACATCTTCCTCCACGTCTGGCATAGCACCCGGCACAGGGTCGGTGCTTGGCAAATACTGAGGCAGTGCCTGGTAATGTAGTCACTGCATCAGCGGCCGGTGGGCTCCAAACAGGATCAATCACTCTTTTGGCAGATTTCTAGTAACATTTCCTATGTGCCAAGCACTGTTCTGGGCCTTGGAGACCCAAAGACATGGTTGCTCTGTCCTCAAACATCATTGTCATTATCCTTTTAGGTTCCTGGAAAAGGAAGTTATCTTCCTGCCTCAGGCCCTTTGCACATGCTATTTCTTCTTCCTGAAATCCCTTCCCCCTCTACTTGCCTAGTCAGCACCTACTATATCTCTTCATAAATGTTTCCTCCTCAAGGAAACTTCCTCTGGCTCCCTGTCCCAGACGAGGTTGGATCTTCCCTTTACCACACATGTATTTCTCCTTTGTAAATTTTATCACAACGGCACGGAAGTAACTTTTTTTGTATAAGATTTTATTTCAATCCTCATTACGAGTTTGTAAGCTCCGTGATGACAGGTGTCTTTTTGTCTGCTCAGCACCTAGCAGAATAATACCTGGTACACTGGCATTCTGCCTATACTTGTTCAATGTCTAATCAGTATTGTCACCAATTCACAGATGAGGAAATGGAGGCTCAGAGAGGTTGAGTGATTGGCCTAAGATCACACAGCAAGTGAGTTTAGGCACTGGGGTTTCAGTGCCTTTCTCCAGAGCCCTTGCTTTCACAGCTTGATGCAGTTAGAATGCCACATGATGTGTGCTATAATAGGGTATTAATAGGGCATGTTTAAGGGGTGGTGGGAGGGCAGAGGAGGGCGTGACTGACTCAGCCTGGGGGAGGGGCTGGCTGCTGGAGGAGGCGGTGACCTTGAGCGCTCAGAACCCGTGGGTAGCTCGGAGCAGCTGCGGCGACTGCGTGGGAGTGTGAAAGCGGAGACCAAAGCAGGGCTGGTTGTAAGGCCCTGCTTTGGGTGCCAGGGAGTTTGGACTCAGTTGAGCTGGTGGGAACTCTCGGAGGTTCGTGAGCAGGGGAGGGACGTGATCCAGTAGGTTCCGTCTGGAATATCACCTTAGGTCAGGGTTGCAGACTGGCGGCTGCTGGCTGACAGAGTGGCCGGGCTCACTTAGCATCTTAAAATGGAATTTGTATTAGTTAGGATTTAAGTCCAACTGCTGAGCCAAATGCCCCAAAATAACAGTGGCTTAAACGAGGTAGAAGCTTTTTTTCTCTCTCTCGTACAAATCCTAACGAGTCAGGTGTCTCCGCTCCCCATCCAGGGCCCAGGATCCTTCCAGATAGTTGCTCTGCCATCCCCAAGGCACTACCCTTGTCCCTGTGGTCCAAGGTGGCCCCAAAACCACCAAAGGAGCAGGCGGGGTGGGTGGGTGTTAGGGCCAAAGAGCAGTCTCTCTCACTTCAGACTTGAAAAATCAGGAGGTTTCACGTAAAAGCCAGGGCTCTGGCTTCTCCTGGACAATAGGAAGGATCTAGCGGCTCTGGGTCACACCTGGCCACCGCAGGCTGGAGTCGAGCAGCGTCTGCCCCTTTGGATGGGGCTTCGTGTGCTCCAGTTCTCCAGAGTCCCCACTGCTCCCTTTTGTCCCTGACCACCAGGTGGTGTGTCTGCTGCCATCAAATCCTCCTACATCAGCCCCTCTGCTCAGTTTTGTCACCCTTGGCCCCCGAGGCATGTGAGTTCACGTCCCCCACCTCGGGCAGAGGATGCCAGGTGGGCTGCTGAGCTGGGGTTCCCACTCAGGCGCGGGCAGCTGGCACGAGGAGTACTGGCTTTGTATGAGGACTACCCTTCCTTCCTCTGTCCTGGCAATGCCATTCCAGCTTGTCCCTCTGCCTTCAAGATCCCTGATGCCCCAGGAAACCTTGTTGGAAATCAGGGTGAGGTTCTTCCGATGGCCCTTTGGGCCTGCATACAGGGCTGCCATCTGTTCCCTGGGGAGCCTGCGCTCACGGGGGCTCCAACCAAGGGCCGAGAGGACACAGGGGAGACGCCGTGTGACCTGGGATGGCTGCTTAGACTTCCCGTCAGAGGCCGGGCAGTTAGGCTGCAGATGAGTTCTGCAGCCAAAGTTCCGTGGGAGCTCCAGTTGACATTCTCCCCACTCCTGCTGGGAACCAGTTGCCAAGGACCGATTTCCTGTGCAGGGACGTTTGCCGCCATCTTTAGCCATCACTCCTGACCCCAGCCCTCCACAGCTGTGACGCATCAGGCAGGACAGGGGACGAATGGCTTCTACCTTCAGGGGCAAACATGAATGAGTGCACCCGAGCTGGGAGCAGAGAAACCTGCTTCCCAGTGGGCGCAGGTCTCATGGAGACTGAGGGCTCCTACGGGCAGGAGGCAGCCTTGGGATGGTAGCACCTCAAGGTTGAGCAGCACTTTGTGGTTTGCAAAAGGTCGGCTGGAGCCTCCTGTGCCCCCTTGGGGACCAGGTATGTTTTGGCAAAACTCCCCACAGAGCCTTCGTCTCTGGGGTCCAAGCCCTCCCACTGTTCCCAAATTCCCAAGAGGCCTCATCTGTATCCGGGGTCTGGGTTCCTCATGACTGACTCCTCCTTAATGGGGTGAGCTCCTAGATGAGATGCTGTCCCTTCTCGGGTTTCCATAGTGACACATCCCTCTCAAAGAGCGTCTGAGGACTTAGCTGACTTTACTGAAGATCCGTGGGAGGTTCTATCGCACAGTGCAGGTTCCAGCGTGCACCTGGCTCCCTCCTCCTTCCACCTGGGCTTCCCGAGGGGTTCCCGGGGCCTCTCCCATGCAGAGCTGCTGGAGCCTTCTCTATGGGCTCAACTCCCATGCACAACTCCGTGTGCACATGTGTGTGCATGTGCGTGCGTGCCCGGACACACTGGGGCAACCGCCTTCTACTCAAGCGCTTGTCAAAACATTTTTCTCCACCAAGTCATTTCTGTCCCCAAGAGGAATTCCGGTGCTGGCAGCTAAGACAAGACAGTTTCTTCCCCTGGTCACACTAACAGCTGTGAAGTGGGCTGAAGCATTGTCACCGCCCCCATTTTACAGATTAGGAAACTGAGACTCGGAGAGGTGCAGTGACTCCCTCAGGGTCACCCCGCTGGGTGAGGTGCAGCCTGGGAGTCAGTGTCCCGCCGGGCACCTCTGCCTTATGGAAGCCTCTTTGCTGGAATGTGGTCCTGAGTTTGCTGCTGTGGTGAGCCTTGCCCTGGTATGACCTGGGTCCAGGGGTGACAGCAAAGTGTTCGTTTATTTACTCAACAAACGCATAGCGAGCCTGCGCTCTGTGCTGGGGAGTCAGTGCGCGTGAGATCCTCCCTCTGGAGCTGACGGTCTGGTGAGGGGACAGATTCATACACACAAACGCCCTGTCCCCGCAGTCAGGGGCAGGCAGGGGTGGGGCTATTTTATAATGGGAGGTCAAGAAGACCTCCTTCTGAGGAAGCCCCAAAGGTATTTGGGGTGGCAGGATGAGCAGGTGCAGTGTCTGAACCGGGACAGAGAGGACACTGGCTGTGGTTGGCTGAATAACGCCCCCCATTATCTCCGTGGGGGCCCTTGGGTGTCTGCCTGACTGGACACAGATTCCCCTTGGCTTTTCCCTCTGCCTTCAGATGCTGTGCCAGCTCCAGAGGCCAGCGCGCTGGTCCCACACCTGTTCCGCAGGGGTCCTCCCTCCCCGTGGCCGCTAAAGCGGCTCCCTGCCCCCAGGGGGCGCTGATGTCCCCCTGGTTTCCGGTGGGCGGGGCTTGGGGGACCAGATCACCCACTCGCATTTGACTGACGTTGTCAGAATGTATTAGTGTCCTGTGGCTGCTGTAACAAAGGACCACAAACAACACAAACTCACTGCCTCACAGTTCTGCAGGTCACAAATCCGGTACAGTCACATCCACCTAACAGCAAGGCGTCGTCAGCCTGGTTCTCGGCCCTCGGCGTCCATTTGGGGAGCCTTTAGAAAAGAACCAGTGTCCAGGATGTGGGGTCCAGGTGTCAGTACTTTTTTAACTCCCCCGGTGGCTCTAAAGGACAGCCAGGTCTGTTCTGGAAGCTCCGGGGGAGAATCTGTTCCTGCTTATTCTGACTGTTAGCGGAATCCTGCTCCCCAGTGTATGGGACTGAGGTCCCCGTTTCCGTGCTGGCTCTGAGGGCTGTTCTCAGCTCCTCGGGGTCACCCTGGTCCTCGGCTGGGCACCCCCCTCTGTCTCCAAAGCCAGCAGCGTTGGGTCGAGCCCTCACGTGGCATCTCCCTCTCTCCCCACCGCGGGGAAGGTTCTCTGCTGTTAAGGACTCATGATTATGTTGGATCCACGTGGCTAATCCGGGATAATCTCCCCATCTCAGGGCCTGCAACCCAATCACATCTGCAAAGTCCCTTTTGTTTTGCGAAGTAACATATTTACAGGTTCTAAGGATGTTTTGCGGGGCCATTATTCTGCCTACCACACCAAATAATGAGAATAACAACGATAATGTAACTAACACTTCCTGAGCCTTTACCACTCGCTGGGCGATATGTTTGGTAGCTCACTGACTCCTCGGAACGATCTGCTGAGGAAGGTACTATTATGCCCACTTTATCGTGAGGAAACTGAGGCACAGAGAGCTTCAGTAATGTGATGGGCTGAACTGTGTCTCCCCCAGATTCCTATATTGACGTCCTAACCCCCAGTGCCTCAGAATGTGCCATTTGGAGAGAGGGTCTGTATGGAGGTAACTGGTGTCCTTATAAAAGGGGGAAATTCAGAAATGCAAACACCAGGAAAATGGCCGGTGAGCATGAAGATGGCCGTTTGCAAGCCAAGGAGAGGCTGGACAGGTCCTGCCTCAACAGCCCTCAGCGGGAACCAACCCTGCCAACCCTTGGTTTCGGACTTCCAGCTTCCGGAACCGGGCAACAATAAACGTCTGCTGTTGAAGCCACCCATTTTGTGGCACATTGTTATGGCCTCCCCAGCAAACGAGTACGTGTCACTTGTCAGCTGTGGCAGCTGGACTCCAGCCCGGGCAGTTCTCCCTCTGTGGCTCTCTGGCTGTTTTGCTCTTTGCTTCTGTCTCCATCTCTCTTGGTTTTGGTCTCTTGGTCTCTGCTTTACTCTGTCCTGAGCTTTGTTTTCTCACTCACTTTCCCTGCCTCCCTCCTTCCCTTCCCCTGGCCCTGCAGACTGAGCAGGGGCCCCACCACTACCCCTCAGCTCCCACAGCCCCCTCCAGCTGCTCTTCCTTCCAGAAGATCCTTTTGTAATTAAACCATGACAGACTGAGGCTCAGATGCCAGCGTCCCAGATGCCCACACTGGCTTCTTGGGGTCTCAAGAGAGCAGCCAGCGCCGAGAAGGGTGGGTGGAGAGCTTCCCTCTCCAGGAGGAGCCCAGCTGGCCCCCCAGCCCCGAGGGCTCTCTCCTGCCCACGCCACACTGCGGCACATGGGTGCCTTGGGCTGAGTGGCCGGCGGCCCAGCTGTCCAACCAAGCCCGGCTGGCGCATGACACCCGCCATGGGCACCAGCAGCTGTTCTGCCACATGGACTTTAGTTTTCTGCTCCTGGTTCCTGGCTTCAGGGTCTTGACCAGTCTTCCTGCCCTCCAGATCCCAGCCTTCACCTTTTGGATTTGGCCTTTACCCTCTGTTGCCCCTGCTTCTGGGGTCCCTGTCGCTTCAAGTGGGAAACTTCCCACTCTCTAAGCTCCAAGGAGCGCCGTGGTCTGGCCAGCCCCAGTCCCCCTGTCGTGTTGGGAATGGGGATTGAGATGGAGACAGGGATGGAGGAAGTCAACCTGGAATTCTGGGGAAGGGCCAAGGAGTGGACACTTGGGTGGGGCCTGCCCACCCCAGTCCTCTTCTGAGACGTCCTCACACACAGTCATGGCCGTTGCTGGCAGCCATGTTTCCTTGGGCAGTGCTGATTGGCCACTAGAGCTGGACACCTGACCTGAGCTGAGCCAATCAGCTCCTCTACCCTGGGAATTTGGGGGACCCTGAGAGACTGGCCAGGCTCTGTAGGGCTGGGTACAGAGCAGGGGCTAGAGAAGTTGCGGGAGGTAGGCCTGTGCTCAGAGGAGCAGAGCGGGGCTGCCCTGGCTCCGATGGCTCCCCTCCCCTCCCTGCAGTCCCTGGCTCCTGGGTTCAGTGGGACACTCTTGTACCCTTCCATGTTAATAAGTTTCCATGCTCAAGCTTGTGTGAGTGGGTTGCCTTTTGCAACCACCCAGCCTCCAGATAAAGCTCTTAAGAATGTAAATCAGATCACAGTGCTCTTCTGCTTGGATCTTTCCAGCAGCTTCCCAGAGCTGCAGCATTGCTCCTTGCAGCTGTCCTGGCCCCAGGCCGAGTGACCCAGCCCTGCCCACTCCTCCAGCTTCCTCTCCTGCTGTGGCCCCACAACCCTCTCAGCCCTAGGCCTCCAGCCTCACTGCAGCTCCTCCAGCACTCCAAGCTCCTTCCTGCCCCAGGGCCTTTGTTCTTGATACACCTTCTGCCTGGATGCCGTCCCCCTAGATGTTTGCATGGCTCGTCCTCATCGGGTTTTGGCTGGAATGCTCTCTCATCAGAGAAAAGGCCCTGCTAAGCCTATCAAAGAATCCTTGCTCACCCGCCCACTCCATCACAGCACCCTATTTTATTTTATTCAGGGTGCCCATCACCATCTGTTGTTTATTTATTTGTTTACTTGTTTGCTATCTGTCTCCCCTGCTGGAGTGAAAACTTCACATTTTGTGCACCACAGAATCCTCTGTGCTTCCATCAGAGCCTGACACGTAGTAGGTGCTTAATGAATGTTTATTGATTGAATGCAAAAATAAGGCAGGAAGGGGCCAGAGTTTGATTGCCAGGAGTTTGGCTGGGTTTGCTGGAAGATGGTTAAAGGACCCATCTCGTTCTCTGCCACAGGATCCCTACTCTTGCCCATAGGCTGCTTTGACCTTGTAGATGACAGTTCTGAAGGTTGCCAAGTAGCGGGTGGAGACCAGGCTGCTGGGCTGCAGGAGGTGGGGAGTGTAGCCAAAGTGACTTGGTTCTGCCTGGGCTGACCTCTGGCTCCCTTCTGGGCTGACACATTGTCCACTGGTGTGGTGTCTGTTCTCTCTCTTATGGGCCCCAGGATGGTCTCCCCCAAAGGATCCCCGCTTGTCCTGCAGTCCGTCTATAAGGGACCATGGTTCACACTCCCCAAGACAGGGGGTTTTGGCCTGGGGGAGAGCTTCTTGTCAGAAAACCAAACCCATCTCGGCAGAGGAGACCATTTCACGTGAGGGCGAATTGCCTTCCATCTGTCTCTTTCTCTGCTTTGTTTTTTAGAATTCATTGTATTTATTAGATATGCCATTACCCAATGGTCTCTCAACATATTTCACGCTGCAAAGAGACAGCCCCTGCCATCAAGCTGTACGCAGCAGCTGACAACACTGGGTGTCTTGTGCATACACACGCGCACACTCACACGTGGGCACGCACTGTTGTCAAGCACACAGACGTCACAGGCTGGCGGGAGCAGCCCTGGGGATGAAAGACCCAGGCTGGAGTTGGCCGTACCTCCCTCTCCTTCCTGGAAAAATCACAGTGACTCTGAATTATCTATGCTGATGGGGAAGAGGCAGCAGGAATGGACCAAGTCCAGAATCCCAGTCGCCTCCCTGGCCAAACACAAATGGCTAACGAGCCACTGGTTTTGATGGATGGGAGTTTGGAAAACTTTCCTTTCTTGCCTGCTTGTGGAGGTGTTAATGAGTAGTAGGAAGCCCACAGAGAAAGAGGGTAGCAAAAAGCCTGAAAAATCCACGCCTTGAATAACCAGCCCTGAATAATTGACAATTGACTTGTGATTGCGATTGTCTCAGCACAGAGATGCTCACGTTGGAAGACGAGGAACGGGCAGAAGAGAGTGGCGGGGTTTGGCGAGAGGGCTGCCACTCTGGATCGATGCCGGCCAAAGCAACTGGGGTGGGGGGTGAGGCTGGGGGCGACGAGGGGAAATTTTTTATTACAATTTTAAACTACGAGGGCAAAGGGCTAACACTGTTGGGGAAGGCTGCAGGGAAGAGGAGGGGAGCAGCATACACAGGAAGGAGCAATATTTCTTTCCAGACAGTAAACAACTGCCAAATAAACCCCAGAAATGACACTGTGAGAGCGTCCGTGGGAAGCTCAGAGAGCTGCTCGTCCTGAAAGAGTTATTGGTTTTGTTCAAGCTTCATCTGATGCTCGCTTAAAAAAATAGATTTTGTTTCTCCTCTTGCAATAGTCTGGAGGGGAAAATCAGCGCATAACATCTGCCTCATGTCATCGTTTAGACGCTTATGAATAAACTGACACTGGCAGGGATGAGCAAATAGATCGTGAAATTCGAGACCCAGCCAACTGCCGATTATCTCTTGGTAGATTATCCGCTGGGGGATTGTTCAGAGGAAATGTCCCACCCCAGGGCGGAGTCCTTCCTGCCACGAGGCACGGAGCTAGGCTTCGCCTTCCAACTTCTGAGCACGCAGAATAGGGACAAGCAATGGTAAGAGCGTGGTTTGTGCAGGCAGGCAGATTTGCAGTTGAACTTGTCCCTTACACACACTACCTGAAAGGTCTTGGGCAATGTCTCCATTTCTCTGAACCTCTGTTTCTTCAACTGTAAGATGAGGAAGACAATGATTGTGGCCGTAACTGCTATGTTTATCAATAGCCGTGAGCTGTGCATTTCCAGCCTCCTTTGCACTTGGATTGGCCACGTGACTAGTCTGGTCAATGTGGTATGAGTGGGAGTGATGTGCGTCACTTCTCACCTGAGGTGGGCGTGTATACAGTGTGTCCTCCCCTACTTCCTCTCCCTCATCTATGGTGCAGGTACACAATGGAAGGATCCTGGGTCCCTGAGTCACTGCATGGATGTGAGCCATGCCGGAGAGGCGGCTGAGAAAGAAGCCTTTAAGATTTTGAGGTGTTTGTACCAGGAGCTCGTATTAACTACCCTGATGAATACAGTAGTACTTCCTTGGGAATTATTGTGAAAAATTAAATGAGGGAGGCAGAGCTTGTAAGAGCTTAGCAAAGTGCCTGGCATATAGAAAATGCTTAGTACATATTAGGTCTGAGTATTCATTTATTTGCTCAGCAGGTACTTATCGAGGTCCCATCATGGGCCAGGCATGTGGAATAACAACAACAGACACATAAAATCATATTTTGGATTACATATTGAATAGTGCACTCCACAGTAAAACAGAGAAGATTCAGTCATTCATTCCGTCGGTGTTTATTAAACCCTACCCTGTACCAGGCGTTGTGATGAGTGGTGGGGATGTGTGGGTGAATAAATCAGTTTTTACTCTTAAATTGCTTGCAGACTACTGGGAGATGTACAAGTAGACGTATAATTCAAATGCCAAGTGACAAGTATCAGAGAGAGAGATTTTCTTAACATACCAGCCGTGTCACTAATTCTGCCTGGGGGAATTAGATAGGAAAGGCTTCGCAGAGGAGGGGGCTTTTGAGTTCAGCCTTGAAGGTCTGAGTAGGAATTGGGCAGCTGAGAAAGAACTTTTCAGGCAGAGGGACCAGTTCCTAGTCATGAAGTCTTGTGTTTGATGAGATGTGAAGAGTGCTTTGGTGGCTGGAGTCTGGGGTATCTCTGCTCAGCAAAATAATGTCCCCTACTCCAAAGATGTCCACATCATAAACCCTTGTGCCCTGTGACTATGTTATTTTATGTGGTGAAGGGGACTTTTCCAGATGTGACCACGTTAAGGATTTTGAGGTGGGGACATTGGCTTGGAATATCCAGATGGGACCCACCTAATGACGCGAGTCCTTAAAAGTGGAGAATCTTTCCCGGCTGTAGTCAGAGAGAGAGGTGCGTCTGCGGAAGGAGAGACATTCAACACAGCTGGTTCCCAGAGTGGAGGGAGGGAGCCACCAGGCAAGGAATGTAGGCGGCCAGCAGGAACTGGAAAAGGGGGGAAATGGAGTCTTCCCTGGAGCCTCCACAAGGGAACGTGGCCTGGTGGACTTCTGACCTGTAGAATTATACGATAAAGGTTTCGTATTGTTTAAGCCATGAAGTTTGTGGTAATTTGTTACAGCAGCGATAGAAAACTAACGCAGCATCTGCTGAGGATGTCAAGAGACCACAGGGGACAGGAGGGGCGGGCAGAGATGTTTGGACTTATTCTGCACGAGCAGTGGGTCTCAAACTTCAGTGGGGTCCCCACTTTGTAATATTAATATTCTGTATCAATTTTAATCTTTATTGATAGTCTGTGTTAATATCAGAGAGAGAGAGCGCAAGAGGGAGCGCTGCCTTATTTGTTTTAATGGGTGTGAGCCTTCCATAAATTAAATTTATGTTTCTTATTTAATTAATGGAAATTTAGGTTATTTCCAGTCCTTTGCTATTAAAATAATGCTGCAATGAATGATCTTGACCTTGTGTTATTTTGTACACGTGAATGTCTGTAAGATGAATTCCCAGAAATGAAATGGTTGGGTCACAAAGAGTACGCATCTTCAGGAGTCTGCATTTTCCATAAACGTCTGAGGGCACAACGATTGTGGTGAGAGCTGAGGGCAAATGGAGGTTCCTGAGCAGAATTCAGATATGGGCTATACAAACACTCCTGTGGCTAACGGTGCGGACGCAGCGGACCTGGAGAGAGATGAGTGTGTGTGTGTGCGTTTTTTCTCTCTCTCTTTTCTTTAATCAACAGGGCAGTTCCTTGGACATGACAGGTCCTTCTTCAATGGCCCCGGGTTAGAGAGCCACTGGGGATGGCGTCCCTGAGGACAAGCGAGGCCCACTGTGTATTCACACGTCAGGCCTGAATTCTAATCTTCATTCTCTCCTGCCTGGTCAACTTTGACCCTGGGTAGATAACTGTGTGGTTTTTAGGGGGCAGGGAAGAAGAGAAGTGTGTCATTGCAGTCTTTAAACCAGGTGTTTCCAGTATCAGATCACTTCTAAGAAATACGTGGTGACTAGCGTTCACACTGCCTCTGACCTCCTGATTTTTGGTGTTTCTATGATTTTTTATAGTATCAAAGTGTTCCAAGTACAGTGTTTCCAATTGTTTCATTTTGGTTGTGTGCTTACATAGATTCCTTACTCACCCTGGTGTTTTTACTATGAATTCTGCATCCTTGGGTTTATTTTCATGCTTCCCCGGGTGAGCTGGATTTCAATGTCAGCTAGCTTTTTCAAGAGTGGCTCATGGATCCTGTCGTCTCCGAGTGCTTTCACGTCTGGGAACGTCTGCCTGCTGCCTTTACACCTGAGCGTGCAGCTCGTCTTCCTGCAGCCTCGCCGGGATTATGTTCATGAGTGTCCCTGGAGAAGAGTCCTGGGCTTGTTTCTTCCATTCTTCCTCCTGAGGATGGGTTGGGAACCAGTGCTGCTTGGGCTGCCTGGTGGCTCCTGAGCTTGGGGATTCTGTAAGAGGATCATGAACAGAAAACAACATAATTTGGAGTGAGGAACTTTGGCTGCCCATTTTAGGGCTGCCGACCAAGAGATTATCTATTTCTCTTCCCTCGTATGTTTGGGATATTTGTTACTCTAAAAATATCCATGGCTGCTGTGTACAGTCGTGCAAGCTGTGCACTGCGTGACTCTGGGGAATGTCATTCCCATAAACTGCAACGTGAACCGTGCTCCCAGTTTTGCGTACTCTGAACTCTCGGCCCGGAGTGGACCTAGAATGTGGAATTCTTTTATCCCAGTGTTTTCTAGACTGGTCATTTTTATTTCACCTGTATAAATTTATTCCTAGCCACTTCCTTGTTCTACTATGACTTTTTTTCTTTACATTGGCTCCAATTTTCTTACATAAATGAATTGAAAAGGGAAGCTTTCTATCATAATTGGAGGTGGAAGACCAGTGCAACTTGCTAAAAATAGAAGAAATATATACGTACAGGTGTGTGTGTCCATGTGCACGTGTTGAGCGTAAAACAAAAACAATGCTATCGAATTCTGGCTGAATACTTTGGCCTTTTCTCTCTTTTTAAAATAGGAGATCAGCCAGTATTAGAGTGATGTTAAGGACAGGCTAGCACGAAACTGAAATTTTCTCTTGGAAGTAATCTGAGGGTTGGAAAGGAATTGGGAGGTAGAATTGTTCCCCACGACGCAATTCAGTGTAATTTAACACCACGTCCCCTCATCCTGAGCCATCCGAGGGACCGTGCAAACACTGCCCCAGCCCATCCTCCACCAGCTGCTTGAACATCTTGGTGACAGCTTCACGTGGTGGTCCAAGCCTTTCTCATATCCTTTCGCTGCTGGGAAGTTTAATGCCACCACAGAGGGGCTTTTCCCGAGGCTGGACTGTGCTTTGGTTGCGTTGGTCAGAGTCCCGCTCCTTGGGCCCATTGGGTTTGGTTCTGCTTCCTGAAGTCAAACAGAGTAGATCAAATCCTTCTTCCAAGTTCCATCCCTTCAAATGGGATTGAAAGTGGGGGCTCTGGAGTTGTAGTGCTTGTGTCAGAATCCCGGATCCACCACTTGCTCTCTGTGCCTGCGATGAAGGTTTACTGTGCCTCAGTTTCTTCATCTGAAAAATGGGAATAATAAGAGTACCATTTTAATATGGTTGTTACGAGAATTAGACAAGTTAATACATCTGGACATTTAAACAGCCCCTGCCACATAGTAAGTTCTCAATCTGCATTAACTGTTGTTGTTATTTTCTGTAGCCAGGGCCTGTGGGGACCTATCCTCTCATACCTTCTTCTAGATTATAAGGCAGAGGACTTGGGTCCCAACTTCAGCTTAAGATCTTAAGCCACTTAAGAACCTCACTGGGCCTTGGTTTCTGCATCTGGAAACTGAGGATGGTGAGCTCTGTGATCCCAACATCCCTCCTCCTATCTGTAGCAGAGCTGGATAATTCGCTGCCAAGGGAGGACAGAGGAAGGACTGTGTTCTGTGGTGGGCAGGTCTATGCAGACCTACCTCCAAAGGCTGAGGGAGCTGAGAGGCCAAAGAACTGACCAATCCAGTTTCTCAGAAAGAAATATTTAACAGGGACTCATGAACAGAAATGATGTCTCGGGTGGCTGTGAGATGGTGGATCCCCACACCCATCCTCCAGAAAGTGTCCTTTATATAGCAAGCTTTCAGGGTAAAACGTGCTGTGGGTCATGCCTCAGATTTTCTTGCAAAATTCGTGTCCACTGGGGAGGTTAGATAAGCATCTTTATGAGGAGTTATCTCTACTAGGGCGTTGTTTCTTTATGAGGGGTTGTGTATGCTACAGGCATTGTTTAAGGACCTTGCTGCAGGCGTTATGGTCCACTATGGCAGTTTCGCTTCAAGATGGCGCCACTCTTGCCATGCAACAAGCTGTTTGCCTATCCTTCTCCACCCCTTGAAACAGGTCCTTACGATCTCATGTACCCACCTCTTCCACAACAGTCTCTGTGCCTGGAGGGAGGGTACCTGATACTTAATGGTTTAGCAGCAGTGCATTGCAAGGGAAAACAGATGGGGCCCAGGGGGATTCCGCATGAGGAAGGTTCGCAGGCTTTGTTGAATCATCTCTGCTCTTTGGAATACCATGATCTTGGTTTTCTTGGAAGATGTCAAACAACAAGAGATACATAACATTAATAATCTGAATAGTAGAAATACATTGCACACAAGGGTTACAATAAGAATGAGAATTTGTATGCCAGAACAGGGGGAAAAAAGCCTATTCCATTAGGTAGCCAACTAAAAACATCATGAAGAAAACTAAATCCCAGTTCTTCTTTAGAGACTTCTTGTAGCCAGGAAATAATTTGGGATTCAGTCCAAATTGTAGGCAAATAATAAAAACTCAAAAACAGCGGTCAGGGTTGGAATCTAATAACAGCGTGTTATAGTTTTCTTCTGAGTCCCTTAAATCTTTTCTGAAACATAATTTTTCTTTCTCCAGTCCTTTTTTACCAAAGAGAAATCATAGTAAGACCAATTTATTTGCAAAATAAGTTTTAGTTTTATTTTACTTGGCCTGATTATTTGCATCAAGAATAATGATTTGCAACAAGAATTGTGATTGGCCATATGGGCTCTTTTTAAGTTGGCTTGGCTGGAACTTTCATAAGGAATTTCAGATTAGACTTTTAAAAGCTGCTTGAGGCTAGAAAGCCATGCCAAGAATTCTCCATCAGACTGTACCTTGCAATGTCTATACAAATTGGACGAATTCCTCTCTTCTTGAGGTCCAAAAATATCTTGAAGTTCCTGGGCCTGTTAGAAAGTCACATACTTTACTAACTGCAAGGTCAGGAACCTGGTAAGGGAACCATATAGATGAGGCACCAGGCCAGTCTTTCCAGGGGGCCTTTTATTGACTCTATAAAGTCACCCTCAATTCCTCAAAGTGGTCTGGTCATAGCTGAAAATATGTCATTCCAGTAAGAGCCTTGGCAAAATAACCAGCATCTCCAATGTGTCCTGCTACAAAAGAAAACATATTCTTATTGAACTCATGCAAATAACTATATTGTCATAAAATAAGAATATTCACGAATAGTTTCCAAATTTTGGAGAAATCAGGTAGAGGGAAAGGTAAATGTTTCAGTTTTGCTGACAAAAGTCTATTTTAACCAATTGCTGTAAGCTATAAATAGCTCAAAAGAAAGACCAAATTTTTTTCTTGACTCTAGATAACAAAACATAAAAGGAATTAGCAATGTTTCAAGCAAAAGAGTCATTAAAATTATTTCAGTCCTCTATTAGTTCAGTCCCATGTAATTAATTCTTGTTCTGCTTGATGTTGGGTTAGCAATCCTCATGAAAATAATCATCTTTTAAATCAGAGCCCTGAATGTTTTTTTCCCAGTTCAATGGTATGATCTCCAAAGTTATCACATACCTGTATTCAAGATTGCTTGGCACAGTCCTTCCCATGAATTTCCTTGAAGATGTAGTAACACTTTAGGATTTGAAACAGCTTTTAGAAAAAAGCGTCAAAATAAAGCAATTTACTGCATATACCAAGACATATCAGATTTTTAGGAACCACATGCAGTTTTAGAATACATATTAATAACACACTTATACAAACATAATTCCAAGGAAGTTAAATACCATTTTTTATTTGACAATGTTTCCCGTATAATTTTAACATGCCCAAAAAGCCTAATATGTCTCCCTTGGCCTTTCAGGGGCCCTATTTGTTATGACCAAGTTAGTTTGGGTCAAAAAGAATTTTAGAATTTGAAATTTGATTTTGGGAAGTGTTTCAAATAGCAAAGGTTTAAAACACTTGGTATCAAAATAAGAAAGGTTGAAAACACTTGATCAAAATAGGATCACAGGTCACTGAAAAATAATAGCCATTCATTTAGCCAAAGTGATAGTTCAAAGATTTCTAAAAGCAAAAACCTTTACTCTTTGATGGAGAGGAGATTCAGTTTTCCAAACAATCAAAAGACCTAATAAAGACAGCACGAGACTTTTTCTCCCCCTCTCCTTTTTAAAAAAATTGTAGTTTACTCAAAGGTAACAAAAAATGTTATCTGTTATTAATACTGCATGAAATACATGTTCAAAGGAGAAAACCAAATTTTACTTTCATATTAGCGTATTAATGCTAAAGCTAATTTTTAATAAAACCTTATAAACAAATCTATCCAATCAGTCAACTTTTGACCACACAGATGAAATTTCCATAAACCTTTTATAACTTCTTCTAAATTTTTTTTCTATTTTTCCCCAACTTCTTAGATCCATTTAGTTTTATCTCTATCATTTTTTCCCTTCATTTTGAAAGAACCTTTAAGTAACCTCTAAATTAGACAAAACTACTTTTCCTCTATCAAAACCACATCCTCGTGTCTTTTTTATAACTTCTCCATTAAAAC
>NW_012137969.1:8626055-8633540 GCF_000956105.1 Propithecus coquereli
CATTTTGTGATTATCTGTTCCTTAATTTAATGTAATATGACTTTAACATTCTAAATTACTGAAAAGAATTTTGAAACTATGACATAGATGCTCTCTCTAATGTCTTCCTTAGTCATCCTGGGTCCCAGGTACCCATGTGGCATCCAAGGATGACTATGAAGGGTGGGGCCCATCTGGGTTCTGATTATACACCAAGTGTATCCAGAGGACAGAGCGAGGAAGATAATGTCTGACCCTTCCCAGCATAGCCAGGAGGCACAGGTGGGCCAGGGAGACCTCCACGTATGTCCCCAGGCCTCACCATGGCCATTTGTTTAGAGCCCAGAAACTAATGGCTCTGTGACATAGGTTCATAGACAGAAGCAGCAGTTTTATGACCCTAAAACATCTAGCAGAGATAGCCTAAATCTCTCTGACCGGTAGACCCAGGTGGCAATGTCTGACTTGCATTTAATACTGACGATCCTAAAGACATTCCTATTTTGTTTCACCAACAATTTAAAAAGTAGTTTTATTTACCAAAGATGACTAAAGTCACGTGAACTTAAAAAATATTTGGGCTTATTGTGGCCACTCATTTATTTATAAGTCAATTTGGTACCATGTAGACAATATACAAACGGACAGGTACACAGGTATGCATAAAAATACAGACAGATAAAGATTTTATAGCTTTGATTTGAAAATTTTAACCATGCGGTAGGTAAAACTCACAAGTTTAAAAGGATAGTTGGATTCAAACTTTATAAATGGAAAAAGTTACAGTTTATCCGTTCCACATGGCCGAAGCCCTGACTGAGTTTTAGAGAAAACGAGGTAGCAAATTTACATATTGAAGTACAGAGCCAGAATTTAAGCTT
Source organism: Propithecus coquereli (assembly GCF_000956105.1). Classification (NCBI taxonomy): domain Eukaryota; kingdom Metazoa; phylum Chordata; class Mammalia; order Primates; family Indriidae; genus Propithecus; species Propithecus coquereli. Next base: position 8,626,916 of record NW_012137969.1, read on the forward strand.
TTTAATGAAGGATTTGGATGGGTTAGAGGAAGATTAAAAATGAATGCCAAGGTAACACAACATCATAGGAAATCACCACAGGATTTTATAAGGAGACCAATTTCATTTAGCTAGTTAGCTTCTAATTTAGTCTCTGGAGCAACTAAGCTCCAACTGGAGCACTGAGCTCAGGGCAGAGCTCGTTAACAAACAGGGCCAACGAAGCCTTTGCAGTTTCCAGGGCCTAATACTTACATACGTGAAACGTAGGTACAGCTGGAAGGCAGAACACTTAGGTCCCCCCAAAGCCAGGACCCACTGAATCCTGGGTCCCCCAACAGAGGGATGCACCATGGGGCTGGGCAGTGCAACACTTCACAGTGCACCTTGCTGCAAGGACAGTCCCCTGAGGCTGGTGGGCAGCCCAGTGTCAATCGGCCCACTCTGTGGTCAGCCCATCCCCCACAGGAGTCTTATCCCCCGCTGTCGAGTGTTCACAACCTCTAGGTATCCAAACCACACTCTTCCTATCCAAACACACAGAGAAACGGGTAGTCGCCTGCAGTGATAACCACTCACAGTAAATGCTGCCAGCCACCTCCCCAGTGGCTTGCCAGCCATTGCACACTCAGGGGTCATGTTCTCTCATAGCACAAAGAAATCCCTGGTACCCCCTGAAGCCAAAGAGATCAGGGGCTCAGTGCAAAAGACAGCAGAGCTCTAGACCGGAGAGACACCTTCCCGTGACTCCTGGGACTCCGCAAGGAAGACAGAAGAGCCCAAAAAGGAGGTGTGTGGCTCTTTGTCCTGTGTTCCTCAAGAAGTCCCAGAGCCACTAGCAGTCCCCTCTAGATTTCTTCATGTTGTACCAAAGATGGCAACAAGAAGGAGCAGCAGAAGTGGAAGGGAATGGAAAAACAAGTCTTAGAGGCAAAAATCATACCAACAAGAAAGGCACCAAACAGAAGAACCAAACATAGAATTTTTAAAAAGGAGTTTTAGTCAACTGAAAAAAAAAATTCCCAGAAACAGGATAAAGGCCTTTCTCCCCCCTAAAAATTTTAGCTTGAATATCAGCTTTTAATTAAGCAGACTTCTGACCATAGAGCTCTGAAAAACAATCTTCTAATTGTAATTCCTCCTTAAGCTGTTTTACTTTTGCTTCTGCTGCTCGCTGGGCTTCCCTCGCCAAATGGGCAGCCCACAGAAGTGGCCATGCTAGTGTTTTGGGGGCATCTCCATCCCCACGTGGTGGTCCACACGCATCTAAAAGGTGAGCCACACCGTTGCGCATAGACGTGGCTGTCCGCCCTGGGATTTGCCCCACGGAGGCTGCCTTCCTTTACTCCACATCTTGCCAAATGCTCCGCAGTGAGCAGGTATGTGCAAACCTACCCCCAAAGGCCAGGGGAGCTGAGAGGCCGAAGAAAGGCTGATAAATCCAGTTTCTCAGATAGAAACATTTATTTTTATTTTTTTGAGACCGGGTCTCTGTTGCCCGGGCTGGAGTGCAGTAGCGTCATCCTAGCCCATAGCAACCTGAGATTTCTGGGCTCAACATCTTCCTGCCTCAGCCTCCCGAGTAGCTGGGACTATAGGCGTGTGCCACTCTGCCTGTCTAATTTAAAATTTCTTTTGTTGAGACGGGGTCTTGCTATTGTTCAGGCTAGTCTCGAACTCCTGGCCTTAAGTGATCCTCCCACCTTGGCCTCTCAAAGTGCTAGGGTTACAGGCATGAGCCACCGCATCCAGCCATAATGGGGTCTCATGAAGAGAAGTGATATCTTGGGTGGCTGTGAAATGGTGGATCCCTCCAGAAAGTGTCCTTTATATAGCAAGCTTTTAGGGTAAAACATGTGTAGTTGGTTCTGCCTCAGATTTTCTTAGGATCGTGACCACTGGGGAGATTAGATAAGCATCTTTATGGGGAGTTGTCTATACGAGGGCATTGTTTAAAGACCTTGCCACAGGAGTCAAACATCAGTCACCGTGGCAGTTTCACTTCAAGATGGTGTCACTCTCGCCAAGCACCAGGCTGTTTTCCTACAAACTGAGGTGCAGATAATCGTGGGCAGTAATCTCACAGCGTTAGCTATCGTATGCCTCAGAAAAACTACCCAAAACTCTCCTGCCTTTTCAATTTCTCTTTTAAAACATGCTTTTGGGGAATGAGATAGGACAGCTTGTGAAGGGTTCTTCCTGGTGTTATAAAAGGGCAGAAGTAAGACTGAGGTATGGGGGGGGAGATTTGCCTCGCTTTAGACCAAACCCAGCATGTGGGATGGCATAAAAAAATCACTAAACCGTTTATATGTCAAGCTTCCCTGTAAGATAAAGGTCATAACTGAGCCTTGTCATGTGCCAGGTGCCTCACTCGTGTTAGTTATCTGTTTTGAGTCTCAGCTGCCCCGTGCATAGGGTGGCACCAGCTGCTGTAACAGATAAGCCCGGAAATGTCGATGGATTAAGAGTAGATGTTTATTTCTTGCTCACGTGACACTTCAGTACAAGTGGTCCTGAAAGGTGGCAGTTCTACTCCATGTAGTGATTTGGGGACTAGACAACTTCCATATTGTGGCTCTGCCATTTCCTAGGGCCTTAGAGCCCCCTGTGTGGAGGTGGGAGAGGAAAAGGGAGGCACACCCACTTCATACATGAAGACCCTCCCCAGGAAGTGCCCCACACACTCACACCACATAGGCAACAGCCGGTCGCACGACCCCTCCAGGTTGCAGGGGCTGCTGGGAAATGCCGTGCCTGGCTGGGCAGCCACTTCTTAGCAACAGCTCACGCTACAGAGGGAGCAGCACATTTGTTAGTGGATAGCTAGCTGTTTCTGTCACACCTTATGTGGCGGAGATGACAATTACACCCATTTTACAGATGTGGAAACTAAGACCCAGAGAATCCGGCCCCGGGTCACAGAGCTTGTAAGTGGCAGAGCTTGGGCTTGAACTCAGGACGCTGTGAGCTCAGAGCTCTTACATTTAACCATTGTGATGTCGATTTTAGATAAGCCTGTAGGTTCTTCTGCTTTAAAATTCTTCCCTTGGTTTACCCACAGTCCCCCAAATGCCCAAGCAAGGGATGTCTGGAGGCTGGGACAACGCAGTCATGATGCCAGGCGGGGTTTTAGTCTTCTGTATTTCATCCACTTGTAGAAACGATCATCCCCAGAAAGTTGACCCACGTTTTGGACTCCAGCCAGAAATCAAGGCATGGTACCATCTGTAAGAGATAAATAAATCAAAATATCATCAGCAGATAAGTGTGTGCCATCTGCTGCCCTGTCAGTTGAACGGGCAGAAGCCTCCGGAGAATTCCAAGGAAGCGCTTGCCAAGCCTCTACTGCCAGCCCAGATAGCGAGGGGAGAAGCTGCACGCAAGATCTGCTGGTATTTTTTTCCTCCTCCCAGCTCCTGGTGCCGAATTCCTTGAATCCAGCTGACGAAGATGTGTGAACTTTTGCCCTTGCCAGACAGTTCAAATCGTTTCACACTGGCCGCAGTTTTTGGGCCACCAGGACCAATTCTACTTTGCCCTCCCAGCAAGTTGAAAGCACCTACTGTAGAGAAAACCCACCGTGCACCTGCCAGCAAGCTGAGCTCCTCGTGGAATGTGGGTCCCAGAACCAGAGTCAAACCTAGAACCAGCCAGATTTGCGTCCCCTTGGCTGGGCATGTTGAAATGCAGCCACATCTGGAAGGCTGCCGGTTTCTCTTGCCACATGTGGAGTTTTTGGAGGGCACCTTGGACTTCCCTTAGGAAGAATGGATTTCTCTAGAGCCTGCCTACTCTGCTGAGAGGAAGTACGGAGTAGTGGCCAAAACAATGGCTCTGTGTCAAACTGTCTAGCTCTGCCACTAGCTATGTGATGTTAGACAAGTGACTTAATCTTCCTGTGCCTTAGTTTCTTCATCTGTAAAATGGGAGTGGTAGTAGGACCTGCTGCATTGGGCTCTTGTGAAGGTTGGTCGGTTGCTACATGGAAAGCACTTAGACCAGGGCCTGGCACAAAGTGTGTGTCCAATATACGTGAGCACATGTTAATTGTTGGCAGACTTCACGAGACTAGTGTTAAACTGCCTCTCTCTGCTGTCCCTGCCTTCCCCAGCCTCTCCCCAACCCCCTGCTCTGCAGAAACCTCAGCAACACCATCTGGTGGGGTGTGGAATTAAGTCACGATCCTCAGACCCAGGATCTGGGGACCCAGCCAAGGATGCTGGACTCCTCTGTGCTCCTCCCCCTCATTACCCACATCTCCACTGCCGGCCAAGCCCTGGGCTCCTGGCGTCCGTGCCAAGGGTGACTTGGCGGGCACTCCACGCTCTGCACACCTTCTGCCAGCGTCAGGCATCTGCCTTTGGCCACCGCCCTGGATTCCGCCTGTGGGCCTGCCAGGTTCCCTCCACCTGCCCAGGCTGAGGTCGCAGAATTACGGCCTCCTGCTCCTGGCCTGGGAAGACGCACAGGCCTGCAAACAACCTCGTATTGATGGAACCAAGTACAAGGCAGGCGTTTTCACACACTCTCTCCTATTTGCATTCTTTCGGCAAGCCTGGAAGGCAGGTACTCCGATGACTTCCACTCGGCAAGTGAGGAAAAGGCTCCAAGAGGCAAAGCCACTCCCTGAGGTCACATGGCTAAGAGGAGGCAGAGGATGGATCGGAACTCACGTCCTGTGGCTTCTGAGCCCTCCGTTTGCCTTAGATCACCCCCTTTCAAGGAGGGAGCCTTGAGACCTGTCATGAATGTCATTAGGGGCGTGTGTATCAAAACACCGAGCTGATCCCTTTGCAGATGTTGTTTCTGATTTAAATCCTAACTGAAGACAGCTTGTTTTAGACCCATGACTTATTTAGCCTGCACACAATCGCAGGAGGCGGGAATAATCAGCCTTAACTGGCATAAACAAACACACACACACACAAATCCCTTATTTACCCCCAGTCCCACAGCGAGCAGATGGCAGAGTGGGGATTTGAACTTGGGTCCGTGTGAAGCTGGAGCCCGGCTGTTAACCAGACAGCACGCCCCGCCCAGCGTCCTGGTGACCCCTGTGCACTCTCTGTGCCGCCTTCACGCGGCACTTCTTTCTCAGACCGGACCTGGAGGAGGGGACCTCGGGGTGACGTTCCTGGAAGCGGGCCTGGGTATCGCGCCAGAGCGAGGCAGCTGTGACCGGCCACTTATCATACATCCGCGGCGGATGCCTGGAAGCCTCATCTCTGCCGAGGGCCTGTGCCAGGCCCTCCCCTTGGTGGCGGGCTTGATGACAAGCTCAAGCCGCTGCATTGAGGGCAGATTCTGAGCGACCCCCCTGCCCCCTGACCTCAGCTCAGCCAGGCCCCCCGGAGACAGCCGGTTGGGGATCAGGAAGCGGAGGTCGGGGCCTCTTGGGTTGTGTGTTTTATTCCCACACTGCAAAAAAGCCAGCAGCCCCATAAGGTGACACCACCAGGTCTAGGAAGAAATGACCTTCCATTTGTCTTTTGTGAGCAGGTGAACAGGCCCTCAAAAAGACATTTGAGATCCAGCTTCCGGGATTTGATTGAAAATAACCTCCCGGTGGTGGGGGCGGGTGGGGTGTAGATGAGACTGACCATGAGTTGAGAGATGTTGAAGCTGGGGATGGGGCCGTGAGGCTTCCTGTACTAGTCTCTATACTTTTGCAAAAGAATGGAAATTTCCCATAATGAAAGGTTTAAAAAATGTATTTTGGAGATACCAAATCTGGCCATGGAACGCCTTCTGGAATGTGTCCCTGCCCCACTTCTGACCCAGTCGGTCCCCTGCATGATGAGCTTTGAAAAGACACAGACCTGGGTCCAGATGCTGACTCTGCCGCTTCGTGGCTGTGTAACCTTGGGGAGGTCCCTTTGCCGCTGTTAGCCTCAGCTTTGACATCTGTAAAATGGGGGTGGATACAGACCTCATACCATGGTTGTGGTGAGTGCCAAGTCCTTTGCGTGGTGCTTGCCCCGGACTTTCCTTGGGGTCATCTGATCCTGGCTCTAAGGCGACTTGACACACTTGAGCTTCCACTCGCTGGTTTCGGGATCCACCACTTACAGTCCCAAGGGGTCCAAGCTGGGCTCCAGATGGAACACGACAATATAATGAGAGGTATCACAGTACAACACTGGAAATTCAGAGTGGGGAGACATTTGCTCTTGGGTTGCAAGGCAGGCTCATGGTGGGAGAGCAAGTGGACATTTGAGCTGGATCTGGAAGGCTGGGGGCTGGTTCAGACTTGGAGAGATGGAGGACATGAGGTTGTTGAGATCGAGGGAGTAGCGAGAACTGAGGTGCAGAGGCTGGAAAAGGTAGAGAGGTGAATGTGAGCCGGTGGGGGTGACGCACCGGGAGAGGAGGGCTCGGGGTGGCGTGCAAAGATGTGAAGTCCACTGTGGCCTACTGATCTCCAAGCCCTTTGCCTTGTGGCAGGTGCGAGACTCAACGTGGCTGCCCAGCGGCTGCCCTTGGAATCACCACCTCTTCCCAGGATAGTGTAGACACCTCCTTTCTGTTTGCCTCTTCCCTCTTTGATCGGCCCCAAGACTTGACTTCTGTCTCACCTTTGCCTGCAGGTGGGGTGGCCACACAGTTTGGATTTTGCAGAGTAGCTCCCCCCTTTGGTGGAATT
>NW_012137969.1:8633760-8636091 GCF_000956105.1 Propithecus coquereli
ATTTTTAGTTGTCCAATTAATTTCTTTCTATTTTTAGTAGAGACGGGGTCTCACTCTTGCTCAGGCTGGTCTCGAACTCCTGAGCTCAAAGGATCTGCCCGCCTCGGCCTCCCAGAGTGCTAGGATTACAGGCGTGAGCCACCGCGCCCGGCCTGGTGGAATTCTTGATAAAGGCAATTTACGAAATGCTATTCATTGGTTCGTCCCACAGTCATGTCTGCAGCACTGATCACTGTTCCAGGCCTTAAGGACACAACATCAAATAAGACATACGTGGTCCGGAAGCTTCTATTTGTTGCTGAAAGCACATGGCCTCCAAGTTGCGGAGACGTTATTTGGGCATTATTTCGATGAGCCAGGGAAGGTCCTCCTTTGGTGAGAGGGTTCCAGAGAATTACTGATGCACTTTAACATTAGAAAGGAAGCTCCTCCCAAGAGGGCAGGGATTTTGTCAGTGTGGTTTGCTGTCCGATCCCCAGTACCTCAAACAGGGACTGGCGCATAGTAGGTGCTCAATAAATGTTGATGGAAAGCAACTGCATGAATATAAAACATTGACATTGGCGACTTAAGAAAAAGTATACTTTTAGGGATCAGAATTAATTCAAACACCCGCAAATATCACCACCTTGATTCCTGCGGGGAGAGGGATTTCAGTTCTGCACGATTTCAGGGTGTGCAGCCTCCTGCCTGGTGTAGAGTGTGCTTACGCCTCCAGAGCACACATATCTCGGTGTAAACAGAGCCCAAAGCAGAGGAAAAGTCCATCACACATCCTGTAGGGGACCCAGACAATACGCAAATCAACAAATGCACAAATAGGACAATTTCAGGTAGTGATCGTGACCAGCTCTGTGGGTGCAAAACAAAGCAGGGTGAAGGGGGTGAGGACCCTCTTAGGCAGGAGTGTGTGCTGGCTGTTCTCTGTGCGCCCCTCCGTGTCTGTTCCTTGCCTTTCTCTGTGCCCTGGAGTCATCAGGACTCGTGCGCGCTCCGGCCCCTCATTGGCTTTGGCCAGTGGGAGGCAGCACAGGGAATCGGAGGGTGGCAGGTCAGAGGTCACCTGATGCTCGCGTACCTGTGGCCTCAGCTGCTGGCGGCAGCGCCCCCTGTGTGGCTTTGCCTCTCGCAGGCTCCATTGCCCACGCTGCCCCTTCAGACCCGGGTGGTGAGGGACCCCGCTGTTGCCAGCCCCTCAGCCTCGCCCACTTCTATAAACAGTCCCCACACTCATCAGTCTTTAGTGAGCCCCCGGAGGTGCCATCTGCCTCCTGCCAGGACCCTGACTGTCAGACGGCCAGTGCGTCAACCCATCCCCACTGGACAGGGCGCACCCTCTCCTGGTCACCAGTCCCCACGGGCTTGCTTCAGTCGTTGCTGGTCACTGAGATGGCTGGAGTGGGTGACCGTGTGTTGGGGCTGGGATTCAGGTCCTGGCTGGCCTCGGAACAAGGTGCGGTGGGGAGGACGCTGTCCGGGAGTTTCCCCCTGCAGGCGCGGTGGGTGCAAACATGCACTGTCGCTTCTAGGCAAGGAATGTCCCGTCGATTGATTTCTCTAGTAGAACAGGACGCTGGGCTTCTGCTCTCCAGGGTAGTGAGAAAGTCAGTCTCTACAGGATTGAGGTTCCCGCTCGCCTCTGGGCCGTATGAAGTTTTCAGAAATTTTGGGAGAACCTCTGGTCTTCACCTGCCTCTCTGCTCCCCACGGCTGATGGGTTCCTGGCCCCTCGTTGCTGAGCCTGTAACCCCTGACCCTAAAGCCCGGTGCTCCCAGAACATTTCCCCTTGAACGCCCTGACATCCCCTGGGGCGCTGTGGATCCCGAACCACTTCTCCCTGGGGGCTGCTGGCCCCTTCCTTCTGCCAAGCTCCTCAGCTCTCCCCTCCGAAGCAGGAGGACATTATCCTCCCGTGGGCCTCGGGGCTTGCAAAGGGCCTTCCAGGACTGTCCCTCCTGGGAGAGGAGGCGCTGACGCCCATGCACCTTCACCTCAGTAGTTGGAGTGGGCCAGACAAGGAGAGAGTAATGGGAGCAAGGGCATCTCCAAGGGGCAAACAGGAGGCAGCTACCAGCCAACGTCCTCGGGTAGGGGGGAGACAATGGAAGGCACAGCGCCACAACCCAGGCAGGGCCCCTCAAGGAGCCTGTGGCACCCCTGCAGCTGCCATGGGTGGTCTGTGCTGCTGCCCGCTGAGCTGTCCCAGCTGTACCACCTGGGGGTTGACACCAGCCCCTGCTGGTCCACCCTGCAAAATGCACTGTAGAAACACCAGTGTGGCCGGGCGCGGTGGCTCACGCCTGTAATCCTAGCACTCTGGGAGGCCGAGG
>NW_012137969.1:8638599-8640596 GCF_000956105.1 Propithecus coquereli
TTGATCTACAGATTCAGTGCAATCCCTATCAAAATTCCAACTTGCTTTTTTGAAGAAATAGACAAGTTGATCCTAAAATTCATATTGAAATGCAAGAGACTCAGAAAAGCCAAAATGATCTTAAAAATGAAAGTCAAAGTTGGAAAACTCACACTTCCCAATTTCAAAACTTACTACAAAGCTACAGTCATCGAGACAGTATAGTACTGGTATAAGTATAGATATATAGATCAATGGAATAGAATTAAGAATACAAAATAAACCCTCACACTTACAACCAATTAATTTTGACAAGTATACCAAGACAATTCAACAGAGAAAGAATAGTCTTGCAACAAATGGTGCCGTGACAATGGGTTATCCACATACGAAAGGATGAAGCCATCTACACCATACACATAAATCAACTCTAAATGGATAATTGATCTATATGGAAAAGTGAAAATTGAAAATTGAAAACTCTTAGGAGAAAGAATAAGAGTGAATCTTCACAATCTTGGGTTAGGCAAGGCCTTCTTAGATATGACACCAAAAAACACAAGCAACAAAAGAAAAAAATAAATTGGACGTGATTAAAATTAAAAACTCATCTGCTTCCAAAAAATGGAAAGACAGAGGAAATGGAGAGACACAGAGGGAGGAAATATTTACACATCAGATATCTGATAAGGGACTTGTGTACAGACTATATAAAGAACTCACAAATCAGTAATAAAAAGACAAATAACTCAATTAAAAAGTGGGCAAAGGATCTGAATAGACATTTCTCCAAAGAACATACACAAATGGCCAATAAGCACATGAAAAGAGGCTCAATATCATTAGTCATTAAGGACATGCCAGTTAAAACCACACCACACTGGCAAGGATGCCTGTAATAAAACAAGACAATAGCAAGTGTTGGTGAAGACGTGGAGGAACTGGAGTCCTCATACATTGCTCGTGGAACGTATAATGGTGCACCTGCCTTGGAAAACAGTCCAGTAGTTTCTCAAAAGGTTAACCGTGGAGCCACCCTATGTCCCAGAAATTCCACTCCTTGGTTTTATACCCAAGAGAAATGGAAACCTGCCCACACAAACTTGTGTATGAATGTTCATAAATAGCCAAAAAGTGGAAACAAACCCGAACTGTCCATCAGTGGATGAATGGATAAATAAAATGTGTCATATCCATATAATGGAATATTATCCAGCCATTATGAAGTATTGGTGCATGCTACAACTTGGACGGTCTTTGAAAACATTATGCTAAGTAAGAGAAGCCCATCACTAAAAACCATATATGGGATGATTCCATTTGTATGAAATGCCCAGACTAGGGAAGTCTATGCAGACAGAAAATAGATTAGTTGTTGCCTAGGGCCGGGAGGGTTGGGGGAAATGGGGAGAGACTGCTAATAGGTAGGGGGTTTCTTTTTGGGGTGATGAAAATATTCTAAAATTAATTGTGATGGTGGTCACATAACCTTGTGAGTATACCAAGAAAATCCTAAAAACTATTGAATTGTACACTTTAAATGGATGAACCGTATGGCATGTGAATTACATCTCAACAAACCTGTTAAAGAGGCTGGGCACAGTAGCTCATGCCTGTAATCCTAGCACTCTGGGAGGCCAAGGTGGGAGATTGCTCGAGTTCAGGAGTTCGAGACCAGCTTAAGCAAGAGCAAGACTCCATCTCTACTAAAAATGGAAAACTTAGCTGGGCACAGTGGTGCATGCCTGTAGTCCCAGCTACTCAGGAGGCTGAGGCAGGAGGATCGCTTGAGCCAGGAGTGTGAGGTTGCAGTGAGCTCTGATGGTGCCGCTGCATGCTAGCCTGGGAGACAAAGAGTGAGACTCTGTCTCAAAAAAGCAAACAAACAGCAAACTGTTAAAGAAAAGAGAAGGCAAAATGCCTAACACATAAATCTTAAATACTACGGAGGAGCCCAGTCGGTGGAGGGGGCCGGAGCCTGGTGTAGGAGGGCCGACGTCTGCTACAGGCCCGGGAGG
>NW_012137969.1:8640646-8643284 GCF_000956105.1 Propithecus coquereli
CATGGGCGGGAGTGACAATGATGACAGCCACCATCTCCTAAGCATCTCCTGTGTTCCAGGCACCGTGTGGAAGTTCTTTGCCCATGTGCAGTCTTCACAAGACCCCTACAGGTGCTGTGCCCATCTCACCAACAAGGAAATCCAGGCACAGAAAGACTGAGGACAGGAAGTGACAGAGCCAGCATTTGAACTCAGCTCTGCTGATTCCAGAGCTCAGACCCTAGGCCACTGTCCTGCCCCACAAATGCTGTTGCTTGACGGAGGGTCCAGGGCGATTGAATGAGCCACCACCAAAACGACTCGCTATTTCACTAATATTGAAAGTACATTTCTTGTAAGTCAGTCTGGAGTGTGATTCTCACCCTGGGCGCACATTGGAATCACCTGGGTAGCTCTAAAAACCCTACTGATGTATGAAATTAAATTGGACCGATTAAGCCCAAGTCCCCATGGGTGGCGCCTGGGCTTCCCAGAGCTGAGAACCACTTAAATTGAATGACCTTTAGGATCCTTCCCGGGTTCCAAGTTCCGAGGCTCACGCAAGGTATGCCGCCATCAGGTGGCGGTAACCTGCCACAGCTCTCTGATCTCACTGCCACGCCTCAGTCTGAAGCGCGTGCGGTGAGAGATAAGTGCTCTTGTCTTCCATTTTACACCCAAAATAAATCCCTTAATTAAACATATAAACTTAATAATAATTGACACTGATGTTAATGTTTTATGGGTCACTTCCAGAAGCAGTAAGGCAGTATGGTGCAGTTGATGTTTATCTCGTTAATCCTTAGCTAATCTTTATCACGAAGACTAAGGATTTGGAGGAAAAAAAAAAATCTCTGTGTCTGGATTTGAACTGTTAGAGTTTTGACCATTGAAGTAGCCTGTGTTACTCGTGTCATCTCTACGATTTTTCCTTAAACCTCAGCTTTGCCGAGCGCAGGGAGTGTGGGCTAAGTTTGACCATCTTGGCTCAAACACCTTCTGTTCAGCCTTGTCCACGTAGCAGAAATAGAAGTGTGAGAGCCATTTATTTAGCCTCTCGTGGATTTTTCCTGTCTGCACAGAGGTATGTTCCCAGGGGATTCCTTTCGGGACGGAGCAGCTGTCCCCAGCGGGAACAGCTGGCTGTTGTAGGAAATCCTGACATAGCACATGGGAATAGACAGCTGGGAAGATTTTAGGGAGTGGAGTTTGGAGTCTGTGGACCTCGGTCGAGTCCTATTCCATCACTTATTGGCTGTGTGGTCTTGGGCAAGTCACTGAAAGTTCAGAGCCTCAGTTTGCTTGTCTCTAAAATGGGGATTCTCATTGCAGGTTGTTGTGGGATTAAAGAGACGACAAATACCCTTTTGTGATAAAAGCACTCAACAAACTAGGAATAGAAGGGAACTTCCTCAACCTGATAAAAGGCATATATGAAAACCCACACCTAACAACAAACCTTATGGTTCAAGAATGAATGCTTCTCCCTCCCTGCAAGATCAGGAACAAGACAAGGATGTCTGCTCTTGCCACTTCCATTGAACATTATATTGGTGTTTTAGCCAGAGAAATTAGGCAAGAAAAAGAAAAGAGTGAGATTGGAAAGGAAGAAGTAAAACTATATCTATTCGCAGATGACATGATCCTGTATATAGCAGGAAGAATCCATTAAAAACTGTTAGAACTAATAAATGAGTTCAGCAAGATTGCAGGATACAAGACTGATGTATAAAAATTAATCATATTTTACACATTAGCAATGAATAATCCAAAAATGAAATTAAGAAAACAATTCCATTTATATTAGCATCAAAAAGAATAAAATACTTAGAAATAAATTTAACATAAGTGTAAAACCTATACTCTGAAAACTATAAAATATTGTTGAAAGAAATTAACAGATCTAAATAAGATAGCCTATGTTCATGGATTGGAAGATTTAATATTATTAAGATGGTAATACTCCCCAGATTGATCTACAGATTCAGTGCAATCCCTATCAAAATTCCAACTTGCTTTTTTGAAGAAATAGACAAGTTGATCCTAAAATTCATATTGAAATGCAAGAGACTCAGAAAAGCCAAAATGATCTTAAAAATGAAAGTCAAAGTTGGAAAACTCACACTTCCCAATTTCAAAACTTACTACAAAGCTACAGTCATCGAGACAGTATAGTACTGGTATAAGTATAGATATATAGATCAATGGAATAGAATTAAGAATACAAAATAAACCCTCACACTTACAACCAATTAATTTTGACAAGTATACCAAGACAATTCAACAGAGAAAGAATAGTCTTGCAACAAATGGTGCCGTGACAATGGGTTATCCACATACGAAAGGATGAAGCCATCTACACCATACACATAAATCAACTCTAAATGGATAATTGATCTATATGGAAAAGTGAAAATTGAAAATTGAAAACTCTTAGGAGAAAGAATAAGAGTGAATCTTCACAATCTTGGGTTAGGCAAGGCCTTCTTAGATATGACACCAAAAAACACAAGCAACAAAAGAAAAAAATAAATTGGACGTGATTAAAATTAAAAACTCATCTGCTTCCAAAAAATGGAAAGACAGAGGAAATGGAGAGACACAGAGGGAGGAAATATTTACACATCAGATATCTGATAAGGGACTTGTGTACAGACTA
>NW_012137969.1:8646374-8651814 GCF_000956105.1 Propithecus coquereli
CTTTTCTTTTCAAAGGTGAAACATGTCGCAGCTTCATTGACCTGGCCCCGGCGTCGGAGAAAGGTGAGTGTGGTCCAGCTCTGGCTGGGCAGCCCCACCCTCTCTGGAGACATCGTCCCTGCCCTGGTGGCTTCTCACGGCCTGTGATAGTTTCTCCTCCAGCATCCCTGGGTGATGGGCCCCGGAAGGCAGACATTCTGTTGCAAAGCCCTGAGTTTCTTGAGCATTCAGTGAGGTGGGACAGGCTGGGGAGGAGGGCCGCGTGCCTTCCCAGTCCGGCGGGGCAGTCCTGGGAGTCGTTACCTCCCACTCTGTCCAGTGCACCTGTGACTTTGGGTGTCATGAGCGTGTGGAAGCTGGGCTCAGGCAAGTCCCGTGGTGGGGTTCGCTTCCAGCTGTAGGATTTGACCTCGGGAAAGGGGAGCTAGGTGTCTGGGCTCTGTTGCCTCCCAGGTGTGGGGAGGGCCAGTCTTGTCGGACGCCGCCATCCAGAGAGGTCTCACTGGTGTGCAGGGCCCCACAGCAGAGACTCTGAGCCCACAGCTATGCTGAGAGCTGTGCAGGGCAGTAGTTGGATGACAAGGAGCCTGCCATGGCTCCAGCAGGGGGCTAGTAGTCAGAATTAGGTTTAGCTGCAAGTAATATTGACCCAGTGAAGAAATTTATTTATATCTCTTATAAAAGTTTGAAAGTAGGCCAGGCGTGGTGGCTCATACCTGTAATCCTAGCACTCTGGGAGGCCCAGGTGGGAGGATCGCTTGAGGTCAGGAGTTCGAGACCAGCCCAAGCAAGAGTGAGAGCCTGTCTCAGCAAAAAATAGAAAAATTAGCCTGGTGTTGTGGTACACACCTGTAGTCCCAGCTGTTTGGGAGGCTGAGGCAGGAGGATCACTTGAGCCCAGGAGTTTGAGGCCACAGTGAGCTATGATGACGCCACTGCACTCTAGCCCGGGCAACAGAGGAACACTCTGTCTCAAAAACAAAAAACAGAACACCAAACAAAAAAAAAAAGAGAGAGAGAAAGAAAGTATAGGTGATCCAGGGAGGTTCTGCTGCATGAAGTCATCAGGATCCAGGCCCCTGCTCTCCATCATCCCATGGCCTTTATCTTCATAGTCTAAAATGGCTGCTAGAGTTCCAGCTATCACATCTGCATTCCAGGCAGCAGGATGAAGGAAGGGCAAAGAAGAAAGGTCTCACATCAAGTCTAGGGTTCCCAGACATAGCCCCATAACACCTGCCTATATCTCCTTGGCCAGAACCAATCACATGGCCACAGTCAGCTGTGAGGGAAGCTGGGCAATGTGCCCAACTAAAAGTCAGGAATTTTGTTATTATGGAAGGACAAGAGAATGGACACTGGAGGATAGCCTGCCACAGGGACGTAGGGGAGTGTGGCCACCTCCCCACCTGCCTACCGCTGCCTCCTAGGAGAAAGGCTGCTAAGAGAGAAACAGGTGTGCAGGTTTCTTCCAACAGCCCGGAGATTAGGAGAGGGCTCTGGGCCTGGGAATCAGGGGAGGGGAAACTGAGGCAGTCATGTATCTTGTCCAACATGGAGAGTATAGGGTGCTTGGTTCAGGGGAAATGCTTAAGTCCAGGGTGTGTGGCCACCCATGCCACCTGCTGGTGGGACAGAGCTTGTGTTTTCACTCCCCAGGTAGTCAGCAAAGGCAGAGGGGGCCAAGGGGCCACATGTCATGGAGGCCGGTGACGTTCCTGTCTTGCAGAAGCCATCTTCGCCAAGCTAAGTGGCAGCTGGCGAGACTGAGGGGAAAGTGACAGGGAACCCACTGGGCCCTCAGCCTCCAGAAAGAGGCAAGGACCCCCCTGAGCAAGCTCTTGGCAGTAGGGGACCTCCTCGGTGTCCTCGATTTCCCCGTGGCTGCGTCCTGTTTAATCCCTACGTGTGCATCTCTGAAGCATTTGACTGTGCAACTGGGGCCACAGCTTCCAAATTAAGATCTCCAGGAAACACTACTGCTGGATATGACCAATGAATGGCTGATATTTATTGAGCAGTTACTATGCGCCAGGCCCCATGCCAGGCATTTACACGTATTAACCGAGAAAGCTCCCCACAGCCTTGTGAGGAAGGGGCTGTCATTCTCAGTCCCACTTGGCAGAAGATGAAACGGAGGCGTAGAGAGCTTAAGTCACTTAAGTCTCGCATCTCATAAGGGGCAGAGCTGGGTTTAATCCAGACCCAGGCACCACATCCCTCTGTCGCCTGCAGCCCTCTGGGGTGCACATTCCCGTAGTCCCCATGGCCTTGGAGCTCCTGGGTTAACCCTGCTCCAAATCTGGCTTCCAGGAAGCAGGGCCTGTGTGTGTGTACACGTGTGTGCGTCCTGTTGAGGATAGGTGTGCACATGAGCAGGTGCTCCTGTGTGTGTGCACGCCAGTGGGCGAGCTGTGTGAGCATGCATGGGCTTGGGTGTGCAGGTGTGTACACATACGTGCACATGTGAGAACATAGGTATCTTGTGTGCCTGTGTGTGTGCACAGACGCGTTCAAGCATGAGCACGGGTGTGTACCCATGTGCGTGCACGTGTGGGTGTGTGTACACGTGTGCGAGTGTGTGTGCGTGCCCGTGTATAGTGGCAGGCGGGTTGCTCATGCTCCTCCCAGGAGGCATCAGGCCTTTGTTCCTGCTTCTTTTATGAGGACCAAGGGCCCCAGAGAGCTTGCATCTTTGTATTTTACTGGCCTTGTGATTTCACTTTAGGACTTGGCAGCCACGCCGAGAACCTTCTGGCCGTGTGTATAAAAACGTTTACAAAGAGGCCGAGCGGGCTGGCTTTGCCACCTAGGCGTCGACCTCCTTGCTTCCCGAACGCTGTAGCTTTCACTTGGGCTGCAGGGTTTGGTCCGTGGCGGCCTGCGAGGCCCTCGCCCAGGCACCTGCAGGAACGGGGGCCCTTGGATCCGTCCACGCGCTCGCCGGCTGCTCGGCACGTGTGGAGTCTGTTTCACAGACGAGGAACCCGAGGGCAGAGAGATGGAGCGGCTTGTTTCGAGCCATGCCGGCGCCTGGGTGGATGTTTGCACCAGCTGTGTTCCCTCCCAAAGAGTGTGCTTCCCCCTGGTTCTGGACCCTGCAGCAGCTCCCCCGTCACCTCCCCCTGTCTTTCTGGTCTTCCAAATATGATGATAATCGTGACACCAACACTAACTGCCCTTCATGCAGTGCACACCCTGCGCCAGGCACTATTCGGAGAACGTTACACACATTGGCTCCTGTAATCCCCATTTTACAAATAAGGAAACTGAGGCACAGAGCGATCACATAGCTAGGAAGCAGGGGATCTGGGATTCGAACCTGAACAGTCTGACTCTTAAACCTCTGGTTCTTCTGCTACAAAGCTGGGCCTCCCAAGGCCTGGGGGATACGCCCGTCATCCTCACCACGACCTCTGGGCTGAGTTCAGCGTAGCGCTTCCCTTCCTGTCTGAAGCTCTTCCCACCTTGCACAGCTCCAGGCCCTTCTCAAATGCCCCCTCCTCCTTCCCATTTTCTCCGCTATCCTCTTGCCCCTGCTCACCCACCCTCTTCCCCCTGGCAAAATGTTTGTCTGGGCTCAGAGCTTCCTACCACGGCATGATGCACTTAGCTTTGTCTGACTCTTCTGGTTTTGTATTTCACGCGGGGAATATCTTTTTTGTTTCACCATTGCCTGAGCCACAGCCATTTTTTATCTGGATTTCTGTCACAATCTCATAACTGATCATCTCCTTCCATTTTTGTCTCCTGATTGCCTTGGTATCCCAAAGGATCGTTTTAAAGCATAAATCATATCATGTGAGTCCTGGGTTTAAAGCCCTCCAGTGGCGCCCATCTCACTTGGGGTAAAAGTCAGCGTCCTCACTGTGACCTACAAGGTCCTGCATGACCTGGCCCCGTACTTGGGCTCTCATCTCCTTCCATCTCCCCACCTCATACTCCAGCTCTCCAGAATCCGTGCTATTCCTTGAGTCAGCCAAGCTAGTGTGTGCCTCAGGGCCTTTGCACATGCTGTTCCCTGCTCCCGAACACTGTTCTCTCAGTTCTCTGCACGGCCGGTCCCTTCTCATTGTTCAGGTTTTGGTTTAAATGTCCCATCTTTTAGTGCACAAAAGTGTGTTTAGTGCACTCCTCCTCCCGCCGAGTCCCTCGCCACTCCCTTCACCTGTTCAATTGTCTTGACGTCACTTGTTCCCACCTGAAATCATCTTATTTATTCAGTGGCTATTTGATTAATGATTGTTTCTCCCAACAGACTGTCAGCTCCGTGAGGGCAGGGATTTTGTCTTGCTCAGGATTCACTATACCCCTAGTGCTCAGAGCAATGCCTGCACGGATTAGTGCTCCAGAATGCTTGTTGAATGAATGAAAAATGAATATTGATTCTAAACATTATTATCGAGGATAGGAAAAACCAGAGCGTTTTTGCTAATCTCACACTCCACTTAACACACCACTTCTAACAGCAGATGTGTGTGGGGTTCCCCCCCCACCCCAAACAATCCTCCGGCGCACAACAGCTGGGTGTCCTCTAATCCAGTTTAATTCTGGTATTATCCACCTGGAGACACGTCAGATCTCACAGGTCAAGGGTTCGGTCCCACAAGGCAGCCCTCCACTTCTGATGCCAAGTCACAAGTCCCGGGTTGTGAATTGTGCTTCTAACCGACTGGGTTCCCACAGCCCCCTCCTTGGTCCGATAAATAGGCTAGAGTGGCTCCCAGCACTCAGAGAAACACTGAAGTTTTCTGTTTGGTCGATCCATCTGCAGCAGACATCCCTGACCAAGTCAATGCATTGAGTGAGTGTTTACTATGTGCTAGGCACATCTTCCAGAAGCTTCTTCCTCTTTCTTTAATGTCCTTTATGCACTCATCTTCCTCCAACCACCTTCTAGTTCTCTGTGTTCCTCGGTTCCTTCCCACGTTTTTCTAACCTCGCTCCACGTGTACACTGCTGCATGGGTGACTTTATCCACGCCACGCTGCAGCCACCACCTCTTCGTTAATGAGACTGTAAAAGTTATTTCAATTTTAAAGTATCAAAGTAGTACATGTATATTGTTTAAAAAGTCAAAGAGTACTGTGAGCCCTAGAGTGAAAAATAGCCCCCTCCCTGCTCCCTGTTCCTGCTGCCCGAAAGCAATGGCTCTTGCATCCTGCAGCTCATTCTCCTGTGATTTATCTCCATATTTTAAAATAACTGCTTATTTTGCTATTTGTTAACTATTCGCTTTCATTATTTCTCTTATAGTACCTCTAGCATTCTTCCCCTCTTTTAATCATCCCAATATAGTCACGCCATGACTTTTGGTTAAGCCAATTGTTTATGTTATTATGACTCATAAATACTGTTTACAACTAAGCCATGTAGTATGCTATGATGACATTTCCTCTCCTACAGAACTTTGCTTCTTTTAGAGTAAATAATTTATTTT
>NW_012137969.1:8652425-8672266 GCF_000956105.1 Propithecus coquereli
AACTTTTCCTCTGGAGCCTTTTGGCTCCAGCCCCAATTTGGCCCAATGATTGTCTAGGGTTGTTATTCTGGAAGCCCCTTTACCGTTAGTTTGAAATTTCCTCTCCTCTCTCGTGTTGGATTCTCTGCCTCCTGGGTCCCATGCAGTCTTTTTCCTGGTTTACTGCCTCATTCTGGGGGAAAATAGCTCCCTGCAAAAGAGAGCACGGCCGATTGAGCCTTCGCAAGCTTACCGTTGTCTTCGCTCCTCTGTCACCCTCGAATCAATGTTATATTTGGCTGCGTATAAAATTTTAGGATGAAAATAATTTTCCCACAAGATTTGGGAAGTGTCGGCTTCCCCTTGTCTTCCAGCCTCCAGTGGTGTTAAGTTCAGTGCCATTCTGATTCTTTGCGCGATCTGATTTTTTTCCTCCCGGGAAACTTTTAACATCTTACTTTCTGTTCTTATTTTTTTATTTTTTATTTTCATTTTTATTTGCCTTCTTATTTAATCCTGAGATTATTTACTCAACTTTTATCTCTCAGCCATTCTATTTTGAAAGTTTCTGTGGTAATATTTTTAATTTTAAGAGCTTTTCCTTGTTATCTGAATGTTCCTTTTTATGGTCTCCTGCCTTTGTTTTATTGACACGATATCTTCTCTTATTTCTCTAAGGATATTAATTTTTGAAAAGTTTTCTTCCATATCCTTTAATGTCTCTGTCTCTTCCAAATTCTTCTGTCTATTTGGTTTTAATATTGCCCTCTGTCTTTCCTAGTGTAAGTTTTGCTCAAATATCTGATGTTCGTATCTAAGAGTGAGGCATGAACTTGCTACTTTGAGGCTCAAGGTGCCGCTATGTGGGGCAGGGGAGGATATCGACCAATAAGCTTCCCAAACATCTAGGTGATAAACCCCATCCAAAACGTTCATCTGGTCAACCTGCGCCCACCTTCACCAGACTTCTTCTCTTGCGATGATCGGTTTCCCAAAGAGGAGCCCTCCCATCCTCTAGTACATTAACTCAGCTACTAGCATTCTGAATCAAGGAGGGCAAGGGTGCCCGGTGGCAGGTATCTCTGCGTCCCAAATGTAGACTTCCTCTTCACGCTTGGTTTTCAGTGTGGAACTCAGCTGGTGCCTCCGTTCCAACGACTTTCTGAAGTTTCTTTGTCACCAGCCTCCTCCACGTGGGTGGTCGGCTTTCAGCTTTCTCCTGTCCGTTAAGTCATTAGCCACCGATCCGTGAAGTTTCCACCCTTTAGAATGTTGTTGCCATCATTTTTCTGTTGTTGTCTCCTCTCCCAGCCTCTTTGTCCTGTGGATTTACGACTTTCTTACTCCTCTGCTGTGATGCTCGGTGGCATTGAAAGAGAGCAGAGATTAAGCTTTGCTTGAGCTGCCACGTTCAATCCTGCTTTTGACTGCCTGGGCCCAGATCTCTCCCCTGACCGCAAGACTCTGCCTCCAGTGCCTGCTGGACACCTTCTCCCGAATGCCCCCAGGGCCTGCAAACTCGACGTGTCCGCAGTGGAAATCACTAGACCTTTTCCTTTTCCATCCATCGCCCACGCCAGGAACCGGAACATTGTTTTTGACTCTTTCCCCTCCAAATTCAGTGACGTGCCAAGTTCAATTTCTTTAGTCTCCTAAATAATCCTTTGCATCTCTCCTGCCCTCTGTCTCCACAGCTTCCCGTCACTTCTTTCCTGGAATACGGCAATGATCACTTAGCTGGCCTCCCAGACTCCAGTCTGGGCTGCTTAAAATCCTTTCCTCAACACCCATCAACACAGTGGAATACTCCACAGCAATGAGAATGAACAATATACAATTGCTCGCAACAGCATGGATGTTGAGCAGAAGGAGCTGGGTTCAAAAGAATACATTCTTTATGATCCGATTCGTATGAAACTGGAAAACATGGGAAACTGATCTATATCGTTAGAAGTCAGGACAGTGGTTGCCCTTGCAGAGAAGGTGTAACTGGAGGGAGCTGGTGGAGGGCTCTGGCAGCTGACAATGTCCTGTTTCTTGATCCGAGTGCTAGTTTTGCACATGTGTTCAGCTGACGGAAGTTGATCAAGCTGTATACTTATGATATATGCACTTTTCATATGTGTTCTACTTCATTAGAAAGGAAAGAAAAATATTTCCCATACCGAACTCTGAATTGTCTTTCTAAAGTGAACATCTAATTACAACAGGCCCCTGCTTAAAATCTTTCATGGCTCTCGAACTTGCTACACAGGGCATTTTAGATTCGTGGTCCATCATGATGCATTTCTTTCTGCCTTTTCTACCCTTCCTCCGATCTGTGACCTAAATCTCATGCTCTAGTCCTGCCTGTCTAGTCGCATACATTGTCCCCAAACTCTCCATCATATCTCTCGTGCCCCTCCATCTTTGCACATGGTGTTCCCTCCACCTGACCTACCTTTACCATCTCTTGATTGCTTTGCCAACTTCTATTCATCCTTCAAAACCCAGCTTAGACATGACCTCTTCTGAAAAGTCATCCCTGAACCCCCAGAGGCACTTGCCTTCAGTGACTGGTCTTATTAGCACCCATCATGCTGTATTGAGGTGATCTCCTTTACCAGCCTGGACACCTCCTGAGGACCAGCCACTGCATCTTGTCTTCTGTGGCTCCCATGCCCCAGGTGAGGTTGGGACAGAGCAAGAATTTAGGAAAAGTTTGTTGAGTGAAGGTAGGAAGGAACGAACAGGGACCATGTTATAGTTACTGCGTGGCCCATTCGGGTTTAGAAATGTGCATCCAACTCTTGAAGCTATGATCTCCTCTGACCCACCTGGGTCGAGCTGTGTTTTAAGTCATCCCGGCTACCTGCCCCTGTTCCCCAGTGAGCCGGGATTTCTGGCAGCCACCAGCCAGCAATTTCTGTGAAACAGTCTCCAAAGCTTGTAGGTTTCATTTGTTTAATATTTCAGGGATGTGTAACAACGTGGCAGGCTCCGTGGCCACAAGCCTGAGTCTTGCGTGAGTCATTTCTCACTTCAGTTCCTATAATAGTCTCTCGTTGGTCTCCTCAACCTCTCTGTTCCCTGCCTGAAATCGATTTACAATTCTGCTGCTCACTTAATTTGTTTAGTGTATTTTATCGATTTATGTCATAGAACTGAAACGTGCATAGATCAGAACACGCTGAGCAGAGGAGGGAGAGGGGAATCAACCTGCGCAGCTGCCCAGACTCTGATACCGGAGCCAAAAACAGGTCGGCCTCCTGGCTGCAGCAGGAACACGCCATGTGGCCCGTGCGTCCTGTACCTGCCTTCATCCTGGACGGTCTTTTCAGCCCTGGCTGTCTGGGCAAGGCTCCATCAACCTTCACGAGCCAACCCGAAGGCCCTGCCTCCACGAAGCCCTCCCCGCCCCCAGACTGGGTCAGTTACTCCCACGCTGTGCTCCCAGGTGACCAGGTGCACACCTGTGGCCCCGGGCCCAGGAAAGTGGGAGCTCTGATTGCATCGATCCCGGTGAGACAGACATGTCAAGACAGGCGGGAGACTGGCCCAAGTGGTCCGCACATCCACGACTCCCTCTCACCTGCCATTCCCAGATAATGCGGGAATAATTATTAGTAATACTCACAGCCATCTGGCCCACGACGGGAACTGCCAGCCATCTGAATGGCCCTGGTCCACTGTGGAGCTCTGGAATCTTCCTGTCATTTCCTGGACATTCTGAATAAACTCACAACAGGGGCCAGCTAACCTGGTGCTAATTATTAATAATTGTCAGAGGCAAGGCAGACGGCAGCCTGGCTTTCAGGAATGGGCTGCGGGGGGCCATCGTCCGCCTTGCCAGTACTCAGCGTCCCTCGGTGCCAGGCTGTATGTCAAGGGCTGGAGCAGTGAGGAGAAGCCCCCGGCCCCTGCTCTTGAGATGTTCACCTCCCAGCGGGGTCACACACAAGGGGACAGAGAGTCACAGTATGCGAAGGGGGTCGGAGGGCTGTGGAAGAAGTGAGGGCAGTCTGGGAAGGCTGCATGGAGGAGCACCATGGGGTAAGGTTCTGGAAAGAGGAGTGGAATCCTCCTTATATGTAAGGGGCAGCAGGGAAGTCACTCCAGTAGAATGAACAGCTCGTGCAAAGGGACAAGACCAAGTGTCTCAGTGCTGGGCATGTGGCAGGTGTCAGTGGATATTGCTGAATGACTGAAGGGTGGGAGAGCCCAGAGAGGTTAAGTGTCTTGCTCAAGGTCACACAGCAGGATTAGGTCAGAGTCTGGCTCACCCACCAGGCTCTTGAGGTCTTTTAAGCGGCGCCCGCCTGCCCTGCCACCCAGCTGTCCTTCCCCACCATCCCTCCAGCCTCGTTTGCTGGAATATCACACCTGACCCTCCCAGCTCCTTAATTCTGAAGTGGTTCTGCCACTTTCTTTTCTGAAATTCTGGATTCCTCTAATTATGTGCTCTGAGGGTGATTAAATCCCTAAGCCTGGTGGAGGATTGCTCCTGGAGATCACAACATCTAATAATTGCTTTAGTTGCTCTAATTCCAATTATTCAAGATTATCTTTCCAGGTAATTAGGTATCTGGGCAATCTCGCCTGCTCACTCTCTCACAGAACGTCACATTAACCCCGAACAGTGACCAGCTTTCGTGTTTCATAATTGGAAACAGTTTCTCCATGGTGAGAAGACTCCGTTAAGGGTAAACAGCGGTAATTTAAATTTCTAAATAGCTCTGTGGTCTTATCATACTTTGGTGTGAGAAATGACTGTGCAACTCTGAGGCTTGTGATTTGTACTGGTCTATGTGAGTGGGCACAGGGTTGTTCAGTGAACATCCTGTACAACTGTACGAGGGGTTCAGGGATACACAGAGGACAACATTCGTCATACAAGTCTAGACTTGCATCTCATTGCTGAACCACACTCCCTGTGATGAGCTGTGAATTTGTAACCCTATTTTGTCATGTTTCCTTTTTTTTATAAGCAATACAATTTCATTGGTATAATTTACAAGCAGTGAAATGCACAGGTTTTAAATGTACTGTTCAATGAGTTTAAAGAAATGCATGCATCCGTATACCCCTTACCCTTGTTAAGGTAGAGAACCAAGGGCCAGCTGTACAGACAGGTGACCTGTGCAGTCACATAGGGCCCCATACACAGAAGGGCCCCACACTTGGTTCCTTGCTTTGCTGTCACTGTCTTGAAATTCTTAACAATTTTTCAAAAAGGGGCTGCGCATTTTCATTTTGTGCTGCCTTGGGCTGTGTAAAAAGTCTAAATGTTTTAGCCTCATCCTGAGCATCTATTAACTCATGGTTTTGGTGTGCCAGTTAATGTTTTCCAAAATGCTTTAAAAGTAATAATAATCATAATCATAATAATACTGCCCAAGCCTTATTTCTGTTTTAGCAACATGCCAGGCTCACTTGATTCCCCAACAACTTGAAGAGGTTTGTGCTGTTGTTACTCCACATTAAGATGGGGAAACCGAGGCCCAGATGGGTTATGTCATCTTGCCCAAGATCACGTGGGTTGTAAGTGGCAGAGGTGGGTTTGAACCTGAGTCGGGGCCTGCAGGGCCCCGGGCTTCCCCATTCCACTTACTGCCCCAGGTGAGCTACGAACGTGGAAAAGACTCCAGCCAAGCCTCGACTGGGGAAGGAGTAAAATCCGGTGAAAGGGAAGGATGAGATCAGTGTCAGCCAGGTGGGCTGGGGACGAAGAAAGGGCTGTCATACCGTAAGGATGACACTCGTGATTCTCCAAGGCCCTCAGGCCTCATGCACCTCCCTCTGCTTTCTTCTTGTCACCCTTCCAGTTCCAGGAAAGGAGTCTGAGCTTCATGTATAGGTTGTCAGGGTGTGAAGGGCTTGGAGAGCTGGTCTCACTGGGTCCATTTTACAGATGAAGAAACTGAGCCCCAAGATAACACTCTTTGTGGGTGCTGCGGACTGAGGATAGTAACTATGCCTCCTGCATGCCAGTCCCTAAGAAATGGGGTCCCCACATGGGGGCAGCCTCCCTTAGCCTGGCCCTGACACATAGAGTGAACACTCACTGAGCACCTACTGCATACCAGGCTCTTTCAAGCATGTTCTCCCATTTGACCCTCCCGACAGCCCACAGAGCAGGTTTTCCTCTTCTCTTGTCTCACGTCGCACAGCTGTAGCTCAGAGAGGTCAAGAAACTTGCTGCAGGTTAAGGTGCTAGCAGAGCTTATGTTTAAATGCGGACCTTCCGGACACAGGCTCTGGGTTTAAATTCCAGCTGTCTTTCCAGCCGTGGGACCTCGTCGTCTCTATGACTCCATTTCTTCACCTGTGAAATGGGGATCCACAGCATGGACTTCGTGGGATTCTTCCGAGAAGCAAATGCGATAATCCGCAAACGGAGTTGGCACAAGACTTGGCTCAATAAATGCCAGCTTGGATATTCTGTTGTATCTCCCCCCTCTCTTCAGTTCGGCCCAGCCAGCTGGAAAGCTAACTTGGAAAGCAGCTCAATTTGCCTTTATTTCTACTCAACTAACATTCAACTAACCTTTATTGAATAATGCACAGAATTCCGCTCACTGCCAGGTACTTTCACACCCCTTGCTTCGTCTAATTCTGTTGACAGCTCTTTGGGGTAGGTGCTATTATCTCTGGTTTCCAGCGGAGTTGCTAGGCAGCTGGCTCAGAGAAGTTGAGCTATTTGCCTGAGGTCACACAGCAAAGTGATGTGTCCCGTTGGTCCTGGGCTATTTCTGCCACACCTCATGGGTCTTTCCAACCTGCCTGGTGCCTCCTGGTCCCTCCTCTGCTTCTCAGGCCTGGGAAGTTCTTTCGTCTGCTTTGTTGTATGTTCTGACCTGGCTGGAAGGTCCCCTGGCTCACAGCTGTCGGGGCCTGCATGGAGCAGGAGAGAGGTGGCAGCGGAGGGGACCCGAGTCGCCCTCTGTTCCTCACGCATCCCATCTGCTGGCTCCCGCAGCCTCGTCATTTGCAGCCATCTGCTGGGCTCCCTGGAGGTGCCGCAAAGTCTGGACTGTCACGCAGAACCTCCAAACACGCCACCTTCAGCCTGCGTGAGGAGCGGAGGCGCTGAGACCCCCGCCCACACCTCGAAGCCACTAGGAAGCAGAAACGCGGGAGAGAGGTCCTTTCACAGGGAATGCTCCTGGAGCGGTGGAACCCCCTCCCCGGTTGCCCAGGAATCGGCTTCACAAGCCTGGCTCGGGCTCCGGAGCCCGCCTGACTCCCACAGGGCTTGGCTTTGCCCAGGCTTTTGTTGAAATTTCATTTTGAATTGAAAAAATCCTGCATCTCTTGGCGGGAACGCCCTGGCCCCGCGGGCTGGTCGGCATCATCACTGGCCTCTTGGGCTTCTGATTTTCAGCACGTGTTTTGCCAAAGGACTCGATGTGGAGGGTTGGGGGCTTCCGGAGCAGGAGAAAGGACAAGTGGTTTCTCCAAAGCCGGTTTCCGTCCGGCTGATCTCATCACACGGGCCCTTTCCAGGCCTGGTGACAAGAGCAGAGGCCGTTGATTTTATTCGTTAGTTTTAAATTAGAGAAAAATTTTTTAGCAACGGCCTCATTGAGATGTAATTCACTCCCCATACAATTCGCCCACCATTCAGCGGTTTTTAGTATATTCATGGGTTGTGCTCTGTCACCGTGCCGACTTCAGGACATTCTCATCACCCCATTCCCTTTAGCCAGCCCTCGTCACTCCTCCCGTCTCCGACAGACAGAGCAGCCGCCCGTCTGCTCCCTGCCTCTATAGATTCGCCGATCCTGGGCACATGTGAATGGGATCATGTAGCGTGTGGCCTTTTGTGACTGGCTTCTGTCACTGGGCATGATGTTTGCAAGGTTCACCCATGCTGTAGCGTGTGTCAGTGCTTCATTTCTTTTGATGGCCAAATAAAATACTATATTGCATGGGTCAACCATGTTTTGTTGATCTGCTCATTATTTATTTATTTTTAAAACTTTTTTTAAAATCGGGAAATACAGTGAAAGCTCAGAAAAAAGTACACAACGTATAAATATATAGCTTAACAAATTATGGTAAAGCAAAAACTTTATTACCACTGAGGTCAGGAAATAGGGTCATTGACAGCCTCCTAGGAGCCCCCCTCCCAGCCGCTCCCAAATCCCTTCCCCGGGAGAAGGTTCGTCACTGCCTTGCTCAGCTTTATAGCAAGGGTGGGCAAGCTATGGCCCATTGTCTCTTTTTTGTAAATAAAGTTTTATTAGAACACAGCCATGCTCATTCCTTTTTGTGTCGTCTGTGGCTGCATTTGTGCTATGACAGCAGGGCTGAGCAATCCTGACGGAGACCATCTGGCCTGTACCAACATACAATATTTATTCTCTGGCCCTTTACCGAAAAAGTCTGCCGACCTTGCTTTACAGTTTTACCGAGTATCCAAATCTAATTGCTCTAGATTTGCTTGTTTTTGAACTTTTTACATAGATGTGATCAGTGTGGTTTATTGCGTCTGGCTTCTTTTGCCTGCTATTATGTTGATCGTGTCACTGTAGTTTGTTTCGTTTCGTTGCTATGTAATATCCCGTCGTATGACGACACCACCTTCTATCTGTTCATTCTACTCGTAATGGATATTTGGGTCATTTTCAGTTTTTATTATGAATGATACTGCTGGTTCTTCAAGTGTGATTCTCAGACCGGCAGCATCGGCGATACCTGGGAGCTTGTGAGAAGTGCAAATTCTCAGGCCCCACGACAGACCTCCCCAACTAGAAGCTGTGAGTCTGGGGCCTGCAGTCTGTGTTTAATAAGCCTTCTGGGTGATTCCGATGCACGCTCCAGCTTGAGAACCACTGCTCTGTATTTACCCAGAAGTGGAATTGCTGGGTTGCCTTTGCATATCTTCAACTTTACTATGTAAAGCCATCCCGCTTTCCAAAGTGTGTGTACCAATTTGCACTCCCACTAGTGTGGCGTGAAAATTCCCATCTCCCTGTCCTTGACAATACTTGGCATTATTAGATTTATAAATTTTGCCAATCTGGTGAGTGAGAAATGGCATCTCGTTGTGTTTCCAATTTGCATGTCTCTGATTACTAATGAGGTTGAGCATCTTTTCATGTTTATGGCTATTTGGATTTTCTCTTGCATGAAGTGCCTGTTTGCAGTTTTTGCCTGTGTCCATCTTTTCCTTACTGATTTATAGGAGTTTTTTTTTTTTTACATGCTATAATCTTTTCTTGCTTATATATATTGCAAATACCTTTTCCCATTCCGTGGCTTGCCTTTGCTCAGATGTCTTTTGATGAACAGAACTTCTTAATTGTTTTTATTATGGTAAAATATATATACTGTAAAATTTACCATTTTAACTGTTTTTAAGTGTACAATTCAGTGGCATTAAATATATTCACATGCTATGCAACCGTCACTGCCATCGATCTTCAGAACTTTTTCATCCTCCCAAACTGGAACTCTGTACCCATTAAACACTGACTCCCCATTCGCCCCTCCCCCAGTCCCTGCAGCCACCCTTCTACTTTCTATTTCTGTGAACTCGATGACTTTAGGTGCCTCATAGAAGTAACATCATCAATATCTGACCTTTCGTGTCTGGTTTGTGATATCTTCAGGGTTCATCCACGTGTCAGAATTTCATTCCTTCACAAGGCCGAATAATATTCCGTTGTGTGTATGTTCCGCATGTTGTTTGTCCATTTATCTGGCAAGGGACGTCGGGTTTATGCCCATCTTTGGGCTGTAGTGAATAATGCTGCTGTGATTATGAGCGTATAAATATCTGTTTAAGTCCCTGCTTTCAATTCCTTTGGGTGTGCACCCCGAGGTGGAGTCGCCAGACCACATAGTAATTTTACACGTAACTGTTTGAAGTACTGCCGCACTGGTTTCCATAGCAGCGGTGCTGTTATTTGTTCCCACCAGCAATGCACGAAGCTTCCAGTTTCTTCACATCCTGGCCAGCACTTGGTATTTTCTTTTTCGATAGTAGCTGTCCTAATGGGTGTGAGGTAGTAATTCATTGTGGTTCTGATTTCTGTTTTCCTAATGATGAGTGATGTTGAGCATCTTGTCGTGTACTCATTGGCCATTGTACATCCTCTTTGGAGAATGTCTATTCAAGTTCTTTGTCCGTTTTTGAGTCAGAGTGTTTGTTTTTTTGTCTTTGAGTTAGGAAGAGTTCTTTACATAGTCTGGATGTTAACTGTTTATCAAATATCTGACTTGCAAATATTTTCTCTCATTCCGCAGGTTGCCTTTTCTCTCTCTTGATAGCATTCTTTGATGCGCCAGTTTTAATTTTGGTGTAATTCTACTTATCTATTTTTTTCTCTTGTTTTTTCTGTGCTTTTCATTTCATACTCAAGAAATCATAGGGTGTGAAATCAAATCCAATGATGTGAAACTTTTCCTCTACGTTTTCTTCTAAGAGTTTTATAGTTTTAGCTCTTACACTTAGGGCTCTGATTCATATTGAGTTAATTTTTATAGATGGTGTAAGGTAAGTATTCAAAGAGATTCCTAAGTTTAGAGCTGCTAAATTTATTTACCCTTTTCTTTAAGACTTACGCTTTTTTGGTCCTATTTAAGAAATCGTCCCCTGCCCCGAGTTCATGAATGGCAGTATTTTTACCAGTGTTTTTATTTACGTCTTCATGTGGGTGCCTGGGGGGAAGTACTGAGGGGCACCGCCGCCTGGCTCCACCCTTAACCCCGTCACCGTTTCTTCCTGCTTCCCCGTGGGATTCCCCGGCTGTAGGCCCTGCCCAGACCCTACGTGGGATTGGCTTTGCTTTAAACACATTCCACGGTTGTCACTGGTTCTCCCTCTCTCCCTGGACTGGTGGGTTTCTGCCCCTGATTAACTTGGCACACAGTAAATGTCCAAGGGCTTCCTCCAGGGGATACAAATTGAACACCAACAGGACACAGACAGAAATCTTGGAAGTGGTTGGGTGGGTTCAGGGTCTAATCAGAGCCAGACGCATAGTAGGTGCTCAGTAAACATTGCAGCTCAACCTGGATTGTGCGTGCCCCACCTGAGGGGGCAGCGGCTACTTAGCTTTAGCCAGTTGTTGCCACGCAGATGTGGGGGCCCAGGTACGCCCAATGTGGCCAAGTGAACTGGAAATGTGGATTTTTTTTGTTTGTTTTGGTGTGAACCCATCCAGTTAAAAAATATACTAATGGAGCTGGGCATGGTGGTGTGTGCCTGTAGTCCTAGCTACTCAGGAGGCTGAGGTGGGAAGATCCCTTGAGTCCAGGAGTTCAAGGCTGCAGTGAGCTATGATCGCGCCTGTGAATAGCTACTACACTCCAGCCTGGGCGACGTAGTGAGACCTCATTTCTATTAAAAAAATGTACTAATGACTCACCATCAAATTGGTATTAACTGATCTACACATAAGTGTACATATAAGAATAACATCTATTGGATGTCGGGCAGCGGGGAGGGGACGGGTATTTGCATACACAAAGAGTGCAATGCGCACCATCCAAGGGATGGGCACACTTTGAAACTTGGACGTGGGGGGGAGTGGGGAGGCAAGGGCAACATACATAACCTAAACATCTGTACCCCCATAATATGCTGAAATAAAAAAAAAAATGTACTAATGGTTCAGTGCATAGGGCTCTGGAACCAGACTGCCTGGGTTCAAATCCTACCACCTGTACTTTTCAGCTATGTGATTTGGAAAAAGTTATTTAAATCTTGTTAGATCTCAGTTTACTTATCTGTAATATGGGGATAGTATTTAATAATAGCATCTGTCTGGCAGAGTTGCAATGAGGCTTCATTGTGGCAATACAAATAAAAGACTATAATTGCCACCAAAGGAAGGGATTTATGTCTGCTTTGTTCATTACTGTATTTCTAATACTTAGAACAGTGCCTGGCACACAAACAAGGACATGAACACACCCAGAACTTATTCATCTAACTCACCTACTCACTCACTCACCACCCACCCATCCACCCTTCCATCCATCCATCCATCCACCCACCCATCTATCCATCCATCCACTCATCTACCCATCTATCCTTCCACTAAATAAACACTTGTTGAGCTCCTGCTGTGTGTCAGGCACTGGGAATACATGGGTTGATCTCTGCAGGCCCTATTGGGTCCTTCTTAATTGGACCTCAAAGCCTCATTAGTTCTCCTGATTCTCCAGCTGCATGCACATCACTTTTGGCCTCATGAGAAAAACCCCCCAGGCTGTGCCAGTCCTGTATGTCTGGAAACCCACTGCAAACATTCACTAGCTCCTGCACTGTGCCGGGTGCAGGATAACTCTTGAATCTCGCTACTCTCCTTCTTTCCCTGGGAGATGGGGTGGTCCTCTCTGCTTTGACATTTTCCCTTTACAGGAAGGCTGGCGTGTGTGTGTGTGTGCGTGTGTGACTGTTGGGGCGAGTTCAGGGCCACTTCCGCGATCCGCTCCAGCATCTCCTGCTTTCTTTGCTTCCCCTGCATTAGTATCACCAGCTGCTGTAACAAACAAGCCCCCAGATCTCAGGGGGCTCTTCACGATGGAAGTTGACTTTGTGTTCATACCACGTCAAGGGTAGATGTCCCCGTGGCAGGCTCCCTGCCCCGTATTCGTTCAGAAATCAGGCTCCTTCCCTTTGGAGGCTTTGTCCCTGCTGGGCTTTGGCTGCTGCTCCATTCAGCAGGTGGCTGGGGAGAGAGTGAGTAGTGGGTGGTGTGGAAGTTCCCTGCGGGCCAGGCTTGGACGTGGCTCACTCGTTTGCACCCACATTCCAACAGCCGGAACTCGGTCACACAGCTGCACCCAGCTGTGAGGGAGATCGGGAAGTGTACTTCCACCCTGTGCTCACGAGGAAAAGGAAGTGGGTTTTGGTGATTCATAGACGTCTCTGTCATACCCTCTGACTCTACTTCCTCCGTCCCGCAGGCCAGGGGAGGTTCCGAGCAGAGGTGGGCAACCTGCGGCCTTGGGGCCACATGTGGCCTTCTGGATCCTTGAGTGTGGCCTTTTCCCTGAATCCAAATTTTACAGAACAAATCCTTTTAATAAAAGGGGTGCAGCAGAGAAAGATGAAACTTTTCTTGCCTCCTTTGGTGCTTAAAAAAGAACAATCTTGAACTCAGAAGGCCGCGGGTTCCCTACCCATGCAGGCTCTCGCAACTCAAAAGTTCTGTTTTGTGGCCTGCGAGCTCTCTGCTCACCACCGTGTCATCCTCCCATGCGGCAGTGGGCGGGGGCGGAGGGTAGAGACAAGTTCAGGGAAAGGCGTGGGGAGATCTCGGTTTGTGTCTGACGTTTATGTCATCATAACTTAAGCATTTCAGCTGCAGGGTCTGCCACCCTTTATTTGCGGATTCTGCTTTCTCTCTCTGAAATTGGAATGTCGTTACATGCTTCCAGGTGCTGGAACTCCTCACGAGTTCCCCGGAAGTCGCCGGCGCACACTGACAAAGCCTGCGCCCGTCCCTGCAGAGGGCCCGGGTGCCCCAGTCTGCGTTTGTTCGCGCTGGGAGGCTGGAACAAGTTCAGAAAGCGCAGAACCTTGACCTCCATT
Source organism: Propithecus coquereli (assembly GCF_000956105.1). Lineage (NCBI taxonomy): Eukaryota > Metazoa > Chordata > Mammalia > Primates > Indriidae > Propithecus > Propithecus coquereli. The sequence continues at coordinate 8,665,936 of NW_012137969.1, forward strand.
TGGACTTCGGTTCCGCCTTGCCAGTACTCCTTCTGCCCTTTCAGTTTAAATTAAATCACCTTCTTTCTTGCCAGAGAAGTCGGAAAGAAAGCGGAACTGGGGGAGTTCTGCTCACTTCCTGTCTTGCTTTTGATATCCTGCCTTTGGCTCCGAGCAGCCTGTTCAGCCCTGCCTCGTGATTCCCGTCCTGAACATACCTGAAGAGCCCTTTCTTGCCCTCACTAGCAGTTTCCACAGCTCGGCCCCCGGTGTGGGCACCTGCCCGTCCCGACAGGATCCTGGTGGCCTTTGCCACTCTCTAGTGTTCGCCCCGACATGCTGCCCGTGCAGCCTTTTGGAACCTCCTTCCCCATTAGGGCATCTGCGTCTGTCCCTCCCAAGGCTCCAGCCAGCCCGTCGAGGGATGCTTGTCCCTATGGGAACCTTTGGGAGCCTAGAATTTTGGACCCTTAGGAAGTCAATGGTCATCCTCTCTGACCCTCTGCCCTCTCATGGGACCAGCTTCCTTGCTGTCAGGGTCTCTGCAAATGGGTGATCTTTCACATCTAGGTCATTCTCTGGGTAGGACAGATTGGAAGGGTGCTTCCTAAATCCTTGGCACCAGTGTCGGGTTGAGGTTGGTGGGGGTTTTTAGAGAAGAAGAAAGATGGGCTGCAAAGGCCAGAAGCCCACTCAAACTAGCCCAGCTACAAAGGAGTTTGTGAGCGGATGCAGGGGACTGTCACCAAACCCAGAGATATTGGAAGCTCAGCCTTAGAGCATGAGACGGGGACTCCCTCTGTCTGACTACCAGGGTCTCACCTGGACTCCTCTGCACATGGTGACCATGGCCCGTGGTGGTCTACCCCACCTTCCAGCTTGGCACCGCTCCCTGCCACCCCACAGTTAACAAAGGCTCTAGGTCTCATTAAAAAAAAAAAAAATGCGAGGAGAGAGAGATTCTGATTGGTCCAGTTGGAGCTGGGACCAGCTCAGGTCCAATGAGCTGAGGCGGGGGCGGGTGCATGTGGCACAGGGATGCTGCCCGGGGCTGTGGCCGGGTTTGTTAAGAGGCGGGTGTGGTTGGGGAGGTGATGATGGGCATGGCTACTCCGGGTTGGGGATGGAATGTGTGCCATTGTTTAGTTAGTGGAAAGAGGGCCATTTTTAGCCAAAGGAACCCAAGATCTGGGTTCATATCCCGGCTCTGACTTGCAAGCTGGGCAACCTTAGCCCTCTGAGCCTCAGTCACTTTATTTCTGAAGTGGGCAGGGCTATCCCGGAGTAAGGATTCTGCGAGTATGAGCACCTCCTCTTCCCTCCCTTGCCTGCGTGTGGTTGGCCTGGGCATGTGAAACGCTTAGCATCCAGGCTGGTAGTGTCTTGCAGGGTGGGGTCAAATCCTGAGTCCTGGGTATAGGGGCGTTAGGTTCTGGCACAGTTGCCGTGTGGGTCCCAGAGTGGACCTGACCTTGCCTGGGGCAGAGGTCCATGGGGGGCCTCATCTGTTAGGCATCTCGCAGGCTGAGTGGCTCAGGTAGGAAGGGCACTCCAGGTGGGAGGAACAGCATGTGCAAATCCCAGGAGGGTGGAAGCTCGTGGCCTGTCCTGTCCACAGCAGCTACTCTGTCACTAGACACCAGGGAGCAGGGGGCGGTGAGGAGCCAAGTGGGAGGGCTCAGCAGGGCTGGGGTGCAGCGAGCCTCAGCTGTCACACCAAGGAACTTGTTCTATATCTTAGAAGCCACCGGGAGGACTAACAATGAGATCGGAGGTGGCATGATCCGATTTGACCTCTAAAAACTGATTCACAGCTGCCCATAGGCAGAGGGGTGGCAGTGGTGAAGCAGCGGCCACCAGAACTTTGGCAGAGCCCCCGGATGGCCTGAGAGGTGGGTGTTCTTCCTGTCTGTTTCTGGTGTGCAGCCGAGAGCCGGGTGCGAGGAGCTCATTTAAGATTTTGACTAGATATCCCACAAATGCAGGGTGGAAAGAGCCTCAAGTCAGGCCCTGGGTCACAGACACCACTTGGCATCAGAAATAGAACTCCAGCAGAGCCCCGCTGTAGACTCTGAAGCCCTCCCCTCCCCCATCGGCCTGTGACAAGTTCAGGAAGGCAGGTTAGTCGGAGGCTGCTCTCAGAAGCCTGGGGCCTGCCAGCCAGCCCTTCTCAGCAGCCATCCCAGGGCAGGTGGGTGCTGTTCGCACCTGGGAGTGGGGTCCTCTTGCCCCTGCCTTGTCAGTGCTTCCCATGATGGCTTTCTTCTCAGCTCCAGGTCTCACCTCAATGTCATCTCCTCGGAGAAACCTTGGACCATCCTGTCTAAAATAGACTCCCCCTCTCAAAGCACTCTGCTCTCATCCTCCTGCAGATCCCTGAAATGATCTTGTTTTATGCATTTGCTGTCTTTCTGTCTTGTTCTCTTTATAAGACCTTGAGCTCCACGAGGGCACTGCCTTGCCTGGATTGTTCAGTGCCGAATCCCAGCACCCAGTAAGTGCTCGGCAAATATCTGAGCTATGTCATGGAGCCTTCTCTGAGCCTGGCACCGTGCATAGACCATCTCATTGTCTCATAAATTCTCCCAACAACCTCATGAAATAGGTGCTACTTTTGTCCCCATTTTTCAGATGGAAAAACTGAGGCTCAGAGAAGCAAAGCACATTACTCACACTTGCACAGCTATGATGTGGTGGAGTCAGGCCTCGAACCCAGGGCTGGTGCATGCCAGAACCAGAACTCTAGTGGTAACGTTCTGTTCTGGGTTTCTTCAACTTCCCATTCGGTATCCTCCTTTCCTTGGAAATGAAATTTATGGCTCACATTTTAAGCCTTCCCTCCCTTTTCTGCACTCCAATGACTCTCCTGCCCTGGAGGTTTATTTCAAATTAAATGAGCTGGAAGATAGCGTTGGGGGCAGTGGCCGTCACAAATTGACCCAGTGACCCGCCCCAGGGCAGGTTGCCCTGCCTTCGTCCTCCCTCCTTGGCGCACTGCATCTCAGGCCTCTGCCGTCCCGTTATTCCCCGAGGAGTCCTCACCAGCGTCCCTTTAGGGCCGAGGGTGACCAACTAAACTGGCTGTCATGGTGAGCGAGATTTAATCGAGTGCAGCTCCGAGCCCTTCATCCTCCCAGTGGAGGGAGGCTGGGTTTGACACGGGCTTCAGCCCCCAGCAGGTCCGGGGTCGGATGCAGGGCCCAGCCCTTAGCAGCCTGTTTCCGAACCCCTCTCAGACTACGAGATAAAGGCGACAAAGAAAGACGCCTCTGGACACTGGAGTTTTGCATTTTGACAAGATCACGTCAAACTTTCTTCCAGAGGGAGGTTCTGGGGTTCTAAGAGTCAAAGAAGGCTTCAGATTTTTAATCTTAGTCATTGGCTCAATAAGCATTTGTTAAGCACCAACTCTGTGTCTCCCCAGCACGATTTCCAGGGCCCTGCCTCATGGACTCGTTTCTGGTGAGGCAGAGAGTGAGCTCGAGTACTGCTCAGGTCGCGGCGTGGTCCCCCATGGTCCCTACAATGACGAATCAATTGCTCTGTCTTCATTGCCCTCCCTTCCCTGCTGGCAACCGTCCAGTTCCAATCTAAAGGATTTGTTTGTATGTTCTTGCAAAGGTGTTACTTTTTGCATGTATTTTAGATTCGTATGAATGACGTGTTAGCTATTTCTGTAATAAAGTTGCTAATAAATCACCCCAAAGCTCAGTAAGTGGCTTGAAAAACCAAGCATTATTTTTCTTTTTCATGGGTCTGCAGGTCCCATGGGGCTGACTGGGTCCAGGCTGAGGGTTGGGTTCACATCTTGCTCTAAACATCTCCTGTGGTTCTGAGGCTCACATCTACCCCCCAGGAGATGGTGGCAGCGGCGGAAATGCCAGAGGGTGAGCAGCAGTTTGCGATGCCTCGTAAGCCTTAACTGGGGCATGGCATCTGGTCCCCTCTGCACCTGTTCCACTGGACGAAGCATGTCACGTGGTCAGGCCCAATGTCAGTAGGGTGGCGAAGCATGTTCTGCCCCAAGAGTGAGGCTGCGAATGTTTGCTGAACAGGAATCCAGTGCATCTCGGTGTGTGTCACACTCGGGTCTCACCCTATTTCTTCAGGTTTCAGCGCTCCACATTTCAGATCCATCCTCGTGGCTGTGTCTACACCTAACCCGACGCCTGCCGGGTGCTCCGAGCCGAGCATCTCCTGCGCGCGCCTGTCCGTTCTCCTAGGGACTCACACCGAGGTTGTTTGCAACTCCCTGTCCCCACACATGGTGCTGCAGAGACCCTCCTTGGGGTGTCCTCCTAAGGGCCTGTGTGAGAGCCCCCCGGGGGTGCACGCAGAAGCAGAGCTGCAGAGTCACAGGCTAGATTATACTTAATTTGCAAGATTGATGCCAGCCCCGCTTGAGGTTGCCACGTGCAGCCCGGCGCGGGGTGTCACCCAGCTTTCTAATGTTTGCCTACCTAATCAGCGGAGAGCACAAAGTGATGTCTCATTGCCTCAATTTGCATTTCTCTGATTAGCGACGCGTCTGAGTGTCTCCTCATGGGCTCCTCGGGTTTGGGTTTCCGCTTCTGGAAATTGCCTCTTCCCGTCCTTCGCATTGTGCGTTCCACGAGGAGGAGAAAGGCCGGCGGGGCTGGGCGGGGGGCAGCGGCTTGGAGGCACCATCTGGTGGCAGTGGGCCGAGGTCGGAGGGGGATAGCCGTGGGCACGGGCAGGAGCTCTCAGCCGGGAAGAGGTCCAGGCGCATCCTTCTTTGTCCCAGGCATTAATTATTTAACCTCCATTAGCAGCTCCGAGATGGGAAACTTGCTGTCCCCTTGATTAGCCCCATGAAGGCCCGAGTGAAGGAGCAGATGTCAAATGATCTGCTTGATTATGAATGACCTGGACAGACATCTGGCAAAGCCACCGCCAAGTTCCTCTTCCTTGGCTGGCTCTGCAGACCAAGGAGAGAGCGTTTCAGAGCCACTTCAGTCAGGGACCTGCCGTAGGCGCGGGGCCTCCTCCACATGGAATTCTCCGGGAGAATGATGTCACCTTGGGGATGCTATAGGACTTCCCTGACTGGTCGCTTGTGAGGATTGAGTCCATTCATTCAGTCTGTGCACACTTCTTGAGCACCTACTATGTGCCAGGCACTGCACTAGGCCCCGGGGATAGACCAGTGAATAAAAGAAGAACAGTCCTGCCTTCCTGGAGCTTGCTCCAGTGGGGGGAAGTCAGATGAGACATAAATGTGTGACACGTGGAGCATGTTACATGGGACAAAGCAACAGGCAGGGAGGCTTGCAATTGCGAATGGGGGCCCAGGACAGGCTCGCCAGGAAGGTGTCGTCTGAGTAAAGGCCCACGGGAGGTGAGGGGGCAGCCACATGGGCCACGGAGACATCACAGGAACGGCGATGACAGCAGCACCTGACACCTCCCAGGCACTCTGTATGGTTATTACAGTTTAAAATTGAGGAAGCGGAGGCTCGGAGGCGTTATGTGACCTGCCCTAAGTCACTCAGCTGCTAGGAGCAGGCTGGGACTTAGGACTTAAGGCACAAAAGTTGAGGAGACCCTCACTCAGAGGCACGTAAGTCCCAGCCCTGGCCAAGAAGTGGACGTGGGGCTCCAACCCAAGTCTCTGACTCTAACACACACAGAGTGGGGCCCCCAGGAAGTGCTGCATGCACGGGACTTGCACAGGGTCTTTTCTGGGGTGTAATTTGGGGTGTAAGAGACGCAAGGGAACAGGAAAGGAAGATGACGGTAAGGAAGAGGGTGCAGTGCAGGAGAGCAGAGCACAGGACTCTTCCCACCCCTTGCTTATTCTCTAGCTCCATGCTGGGCACTCTGGGGCGTGAGGAATGGAATCCAAGCCCCAGCCTCCGCTCCCCCGGCTCACCGTGCAGCAGACGTACAAGTAGCAACTGCATCAGTGAAGACTTTTAAAAACCACACATAACAGAAACACAACTCAGACTGAAAGGAAAAAGGGAATTTATGGGCTCAAGTAACTTCAGGCAACCTTCAGGCATGGCTGGATCCAGGACTCAAACGACCTCACTAGAATGAATCTGTCTCCTTTCAGCTCTTGACTTTGCAGTTCCATACATAGCATTCTTGGAGGGAAGGGAGCTTTTCTTCCTCAGCAGCACTCGCAGAAGCCCCAGGGCTGATTCTCCCTGGGCCGACTTGTATTACAAGCCCTTTCTGAATCAATCACTGTCACTAGGGAGATTCAGAACTCTGATTGGCCAATCCTTGGTTGTGTGACCATCCCTGGGGGTAGGAGAGAGACCAAAAGTCTCAAACCACAGGGACTGAGTTGGGGGAGGGAGGGTTGCCTAAGTCAGCAGTTACC
>NW_012137970.1:0-310 GCF_000956105.1 Propithecus coquereli
GATAGAAGAAGATCCTGGAAATTTGACCCAGGAGAAGAATTAAAAAGGTATGAGGAAAAAAACTAAGATTGATTAAAATGGAAAAAAATACTTTTTATCAAAAGCCAATGAATTATGTAATAAGAAATGATTCCCCACTGCTATGATCTGAATGCTCGTGTCCCCTCCCCCAAATTTACTTGTTGAAACCTAACCCCTAAGGTGATAGGATGAGAAGATGGGGCCTTTGGGAGGTGATTAGGTCATGAGGGCTCTGCCCCCATGAATGGGATTAGTGCCCTTATAAAAGAGGCCTAAGAGAGCTTGTTCA
>NW_012137970.1:360-747 GCF_000956105.1 Propithecus coquereli
GTGTAATGCATGATTTTGTGTTGGATCCTCTGCTAGGAATAAGGTAAAGGTATACACGACAGTATTAAGACCATTGAAATTTGAATACAGACCTGATTTCCATAATAGTACTATATTTATGTTAAATTTTCTGTTTTTGATCATTGTACTCTGGGTATATAAAAGAATATTTTTTACTTAGGGTTTAAACACTGAAGTATTTAGGGGTAAACAGACATGAAGTCTACAATTTGCCCTTAAATTATTCAAAAAAAGTTTCAGAGTGGGAAGAGAGATAGAAAATATGATAAAGCAGGTCCCATTTATTTATTTTTGTTGTTGCTGTAATTGCCTTTGGGGTCTTCTTCATAAATTCTTTGCCTAGGCCAATGTCTAGAAGAGTATTTC
>NW_012137970.1:2379-2634 GCF_000956105.1 Propithecus coquereli
GCACTAGAATGTTTATAGCAGCACAATTCACAATTGCAAAGATGTGGAAACAACCCAAGTGCCCATCAATATATGAGTGGATTAATACAATGTGGTGTATGTATGCCATGGAGTTCTACTCAGCCACACAAAACAATGGTGATCTAGCACCTCTTGTGTTATCCTGGATAGAGCTGGAACCCATTCTACTCAGTGAAGTATCACAAGAATGGAAAAACAAGCACCACATGTACTCACCACATGTACTTGATTTCT
>NW_012137970.1:2684-3364 GCF_000956105.1 Propithecus coquereli
GCTTGTTCTGCAGGGTTGTTATGGCTTCTAGACCTTTCAATGGACCAAGCTGGGAAATACATATCTTTTTAGGAAGGAAAAAGCAAGTCAGGAATTTATACACATATTACCAATTCAAATTTAAGATTATGGGGGTGGGGTGTTACTGCTATTTTTTTTTCTTTTGCACAAAAATTTGAGATCCAAATATTAATGTAATTACTTATTTGCATTATTTAACAATATCCATATAGAAGTTTTTAAATAACCATTCCAATGATACTACTAAAAATTAAGCTGATTGAATACAGTGTGAGATTTCTCTGTGGGTTTGTTGTTATTGCTGTTGTTCTTAAGATATATCTTAGCAAGGATACACAGTCCAATTATTGTGTTTTAAAGTCACTTAAAATAATTCTTTTCAGTGTTGTTATGCCATAAACGTGATATCTAGTTAAATTCAGTTATTTCATTTGATTATAGCTTTGTGGGAATTTTCTTTCCTCTTCTAAAAAATTGTGTTTGTAAATATGTAAGAATGATTACATGATTCTAAAGTCGAAATTATAAAACAAAATATATTCAGAAAAGTCTAATATCATCCCCTGTTCTTTCTTTTCCCATCTAGGTAACTATTTTATTAGTTTTATGGCTTAGTCTCCACTGTTTCTTTTTGACAATGTAAGCATATATGCATGTAC
>NW_012137970.1:3414-4274 GCF_000956105.1 Propithecus coquereli
TAATGGGTGCGGTGCGCATCGTCTGGGGGATGGACACACTTGAAGCTCTGACTCGGATGGGGCAAAGGCAATATATGTAACCTAAACATTTGTACCCCCGTAATATGCTGAAATAAAAAAAAATTCTTTTACAATTTGCTTTATTCACTTATCAGTATATCCTGAGGATCACTCCCTAGCAGATATTCAGATTTCTATCATTCTCTTTTATATTTGCATAGTTTTCCATTGTGTGCTTTATTTACCCAGATTTATACTGATGAACATCTGGATTATTATTTTTTTTTTTGCTATTACAAATAGTGCCACAGACTATATGTTATTTTGTATTTTTTCTCAGAGTATTGTTAGGAAATGCTGATTGAAAGATAAATGTCTGTGATTTTGTTAGATAATGCCAATTCCTTTCCATAGCAATTCTAACATTTTGCATTCCTACATTAATGTTGACAGTGCCTGCTTCCCCACAAATTTGCCAATAGATATGTTGTAGCTTTTTATTATTGCCAATCTGATAGATGAGAAGTGGTTTCTTAGTGTCATTTTCATTTGCATGATTTTTTAAAAATTATCAGTGAGTTTGAGCATCTTTTTTGTGTTTAAGCATCATTTGTATTTCTATTTCTGTGTTGTCTGTTCATTTCTCTAATTTATTTTTAACAGAGTTATTGGTAGTTTTCTTCTCAGTTTTTAGAAGCCAAAAATGTTATGAGTATGAAAACTTTTCAGTGATACAAATTGGAAATCTTGTTTTCAAGTTCCTCATTTACTTTTCGCATTCCTTATGCTGATTTTTGTTATGTAAAAGTTACTTTTGAATTTTTGCATAGTCAAATTCATCAGTCTTTCCTCTTACTGCT
>NW_012137970.1:11449-13323 GCF_000956105.1 Propithecus coquereli
TTATAATAGTTCTTTGTATATTTTGGATACAAGAACCATCATGTGTCACTTAGCAATGCAGATGTGTTCTAAGAAATGCATTGTTAGGTGATTATGTTGTGTAAACATCATAGAGTATACTTATAGAAACCTAGATGGTATAGCCTACTACTCACCTAGGCTATATGGGATAGCCTATTGCTCCTAGGCTACAAATTTATACAGCATGTTATTTCACTGAATACCATAAACAATTGTAACACAATTGTAAGTATTTGTATATCTAAACATATTTAAACATAGGAATGGTACAGAGAAAATACGGTGTTGTAATCTTACGGGACCACCGTCAAATTATGCAGCCATCATTGACCAAAACGTTGTGCAATGCATGACTGTACTTTGTTAGTCATTAGGTTTTGGAAATATATTCTCCCAGTCTTGGCTTGTCTTTTCATTTACAGTAGTGTCTTTCAAGAGCAAAAGATTTTAATTTTGCTGGATCAAATTTATCAATTTTTCTTCATGATTATGCCTTTTATGTCTTATCAGTCCGTTCAGGCTGCTATAACAAATTGCCATAAACTAGGTTGATTACAAACAACAAAAATTTATTTCTCATAGTTCTGAAAGTTAAGTCCAACATCAAGGTGCTGGGAAATTCAGTGTCTGGTGAGGGCTTACTCTCTGGTTCACAGATAGCCCCTTCTTGCTGCATCCCCACATGGGGGAAGGGGCAGAGCAGCTCTCTGGGGCTTCTTTTATAAGAACACTAATCCCATTCATGAGAAGTCTGCTCTCATGACCCAGTCACCTCCTAAATGCCCCGTCTCTTAACACCATCACCTTGGCAGTTGAGATTTCAACATATGAATTTTGGGAGTACTCAAACATTCAGATAATAACATGTCTTATCTCCAAAAGCTCTGCCTAAATGAAGATTACAAATATTTTCTCCTCTTTTTCTTAGAAGTTTTATAAGATTAGCTCAAGTTTGCCTCTGTGGTCCATTTAGAGTTATCTATATGATGTGAGATAAGAATCAAGGTTAATTATTTTGCATATGGATCCAGTTATTCCCAGACCATTTTTTAAAAAGAGTATCTTTTCCCAATTATATTATCTTGATGCCTATGTTGAAAATCAATTAACTATGTGTGTGTGGACCTACTTCTTAAATTTCTGTTCTGTTCCACTGATCTAATTGTGTATCCTTACACCAATAACACACTGTTTTGACGGTTGTTTCCTTATAATATGTCCTGAAATCGGATAGTGTAAGTCCTCCAACTTTGTTCTTCTCTTTCAAAAATGTTTTGGCTTTTCTCAGTTCTTTTCATTTTCATGTACGTTTTAAAATCAGTTTGTCAATTTTTACAAAATAGCTTGGTGGGATTTTGACTAACTTGCATTGAACCTATGTATTAATTTAAGGAGAACTGACACCTTAACAATAATTAATTTTCTGACCTTAACGTGGTATAAGTCTTTGTTTAAGTTTTCTTTAATTTCTCTGAGCAAGCTATTGTAGTTGTCAGTGTAAATACCTTTCACATATTTTGTTAATTCTATCCCTAAGTATTTTGTGTTTTTGTAATATTGTGAATGGTATTTTAATTTCAAATTGTTCATTGTTAGTGCATAGAAAAGTGACTGATATTTTTGTATATTTACTTAATTTCATGGTACCTTCCCATACTCATTTATTAATTCTAATATCTTTTTAATAACTAGTTCTTTGAAAAAAATCAACAAAATTGATAAACCTTAGGATTTTCTACATAGATGATCATCGCATTTGTGAATAAAGATAGTTATAATTTTACTTTCCTAATCTTTATGCCTTTCATTCTTTCTCTTGCCTTATTATACCAGGCAAGACTTCCACTGAAATC
>NW_012137970.1:13373-14146 GCF_000956105.1 Propithecus coquereli
AGATTACATATGGACATAAATACCAGGAGATGGGATCATTGGGGGCTACCCTAGAGACTGACTGCCCTGTGGGCAAATACCTAGGAGTGGAATTGTTGTGTCACAGGGTAAGTGTATGTTTATAAGAAACTGCTCAACTGTTTTCCCAAGTGGCTGTACCATTTTTTTTTATATAAAGTTCCAGTTGTCCCAAGGTTCTCAACCTTAGCACTATTGATATTTTGATATTTTGATATTTTGACCCAAATAATTCTTTGTTCTGGATCCTGTCTTTTTCTTTGTAGGATGTTTAGCAGGATCCCTGGCCTCTGTACATTAGATGTCAAGAGTTCTCTTCTAGTTGTGATGACCAAAAATTTCTCCAGGCATTGTCAATGACCTTTGGGGACTGGACGTGGCGGCTCATGCCTATAATCCTAGCACTTTGGGAGGCAAAGGTGGGAGGATCACTTGAGGCCAGGAGTTCAAGACCAGCTTGGGCAACATAGGCAACCATATTTAGACTTCATCTCTACGAAAAATAGAAAGATTAGCCAGGTATGGTGGTACATGTCTCTAGTCCCAGCTACTTGGGAGGCTGAGGCAGGAGAATTGCTTGAGTCCAGGAGTTTGAGGTTGCAGTGAAGTATGATGATGCCACTGCACTCCAGCCTGGGCAACAGAATGAGACTCTGTTTCAAAAAAAAAAAAAATGAAATGTCCTCTGGGGCAAAATCACACACAGTTGAGAACCACTTAATTGTCCCACATCCTCATCAGCAAGATATTTTTAG
>NW_012137970.1:15646-16893 GCF_000956105.1 Propithecus coquereli
ATTTCTAGCTTAGTTTTTTTGAGATCAGAGAACTTTATATGATTTTAGTCATTTTAACTTTTTGTGACTTATTTTATGGCCTTGCGTATTATCTTATTGATTACTATGAAGAGTTCAAACAATGTACATTCTGCTCTTACAGAGTCTGTATATGTCAATTAGGTTAAGTTGGTTAATAGTAAATTTTTATACTTCCTAGTTTTATGTCTACCTGTTCTATCAATTACTGAGAGAGGAAAGTGTTGAAATCTCCAAAAGTAATAGTAGATTTGCCTATTTCTCTTTTTATTTTTATTTATTTATTTATTTATTTTGAGACAGGCTCTCACTCTGTCACCCAGACTAGAGTGCAATGTTGTGATCATAGCTCACTGCAACCTCAAACTCCTGGGCTCAAGTGATCCTCCTGCCTCAGCCTCCCGAGTAGCTGGGACTACAGGCATGCGCCACCATGCCCGGCTAATTTTTTCTATATATTTTTAGTTGTCCAATTAATTTCTTTCTATTTTTAGTAGAGACGGGGTCTCGCTCTTGCTCAGGCAGGTTTCGAACTCCTGAGCTCAAATGATCCGCCCGCCTCGGCCTCCCAGAGTGCTAGGATTACAGGCATGAGCCACCGCGCCCGGCCCATAAGATCCTTATGACAGTATATTTCTATTTACCACCTCCAACTTCTATACTATTCTTGTCATAAAGTTTGTTTTTGCATTTGTTATAACCCCATAATACATTTTTTTTTGTTTTCAACACCAATTATCTTTTAAAGAGATTATAAGTGAGAAAAACTATGTTTTGTATTTACCCTTACATTTTATAAAACCGCTTTTCTGGTTAACAACATCATTTGCTAGAAGGGAGACTAAATTTTGCTAGTGCATTTTCTACTCTATCTTAGTGAGATCTAAATGTCTTAATTTCTAAGCTATTCTTACAAACCAGCAATGGCCCATTAGTTTGGTATAGTGCTGTACCTGCGGCATGCTTCAGATCTTAGTCAATCAACAATTCACAAAAGAGATCTGATGATATTTCCATAGGCTACAATCCAGGTTTGCTCAGGTGATCAATCAATCAATAAAACAATTAATTAACAATTATTCATTTGTTCAACTTCTATTTGTTCATTCACTCATCAAACATGGATTAAACATCAACTATGTGCCTACTCCCAGCTACATGCTGTGAAGAGAAAGGAAAAAGGTACTATTCCTTCCCTGAAGGATCTCCAAACATAGTAGGTTTTATCT
>NW_012137970.1:16943-17430 GCF_000956105.1 Propithecus coquereli
AGATTACATATGGACATAAATACCAGGAGATGGGATCATTGGGGGCTACCCTAGAGACTGACTGCCCTGTGGGCAAATACCTAGGAGTGGAATTGCTGTGTCACAGGGTAAGTGTATGTTTATAAGAAACTGCTCAACTGTTTTCCCAAGTGGCTGTACCATTTTTTTTTTATATGAAGTTCCAGTTGTCCCAAGGTTCTCAACCTTAGCACTGTTGATATTTTGATATTTTGACCCAGATAATTCTTTGTTCTGGATCCTGTCTTTTTCTTTGTAGGATGTTTAGCAGGATCCCTGGCCTCTGTACATTAGATGTCAAGAGTTCTCTTCCAGTTGTGATGACCAAAAATATCTCCAGGCATTGTCAATGACCTCTGGGGACTGGACATGGTGGCTCATGCCTATAATCCTAGCACTTTGGGAGGCAAAGGTGGGAGGATCACTTGAGGCCAGGAGTTCAAGACCAGCTTGGGCAACATAGGCAACC
>NW_012137970.1:19280-22085 GCF_000956105.1 Propithecus coquereli
CTTGGATAACTATATTTGGTAATGATATATTATCTTTTTTGTATATAATGAAATTGATTTGCTAAAATTTTGTTAAGAATGTTTGTATATGACATAAGGAATATTGGTCTATAGTTTTCTTGTGTTATCTTTGATTTTAATATGAAGTTCACATCATAAAATGAGCTGGGAAGTGTACTCATTTCTTTTATTCCCCGGATAATTTTAGGTAGAACCTCTATTATTTCTTTCCTAAATGTTTCCTATAACACATCGGTGTTGCCATTTGGGTCTGTTGTTTTCTTTATGACAAGGTTTTCAAATATGAATTCAATTTTTTTAATAGAAGATATGGGGCTATTCAGGTTGCCTATATTTCTTTGTTTTGTTTTGTTTTGTTTTTTGAGACAGAGTCTCACTCTGTTGCCGGGGCTAGAGTGCAGTGGCATTATCATAGCTCACTACAACCTTGAACTCTGGGGCTCAAGCAATACTCCTGCCTCAGCCTCCTGAGGAACTGGCATGCCACCACGCCCAGCTAATTTTTCTAGTTTTTGTAGAGACAGGGGTCTCCCTCTTGCTTAGGCTGGTCTTGAGAACTCCCGACCTCAAGCAATCTTCCTACCGCGGCCTCCCAGAGTGCTAGGATTACAGGCATGAGCCAGCATGCCCGGCCTAAATGATGTTCTTTATTCCTGGTACACTCTTTACTTTGAAATCTACTTTGTCTGATAGTAATATAGCTACTTTAGCTTTATTTTTATTTACTGTTTTCATAGTTTATCTTTTTTTGTCACTTCACTTTTGTTTTTTGAGATAGGGGTCTCACTGTGTTGCCCAAGCTGGAGTGCAGTGGCTATTCACAGGCATGATTGTGGCACACTGTGGCCTCAAACTCCTGGCCTCAAGTGATCCTCCCATCTCTGCTTCCTAAATAGCTAGGATTACAGGTGGGTGCCACCACATCATGCCCAACAGTCATTTCACTTTTAACCTTACTGTGTCTTTACAATTAAAGTGAATTTCTTGCAGACAGCCTGCATTTGGGTCTCCTTTTATCTAGTCTGACTATTTTTTTGCCTTTTAAGTCTTAGTCCAGTTGATATGGTCTGAATGTTTGTTATCTTCCAAAAGTTCATATGTTCAAGTCCTAACCACCAAGATGATGGTATTAAGAGGTGGGACCTTTAGGAGGTTATTAGATCATGAGGGCAGAACCCTGATGAATGAAGTTAGTGCCCTTAGAGAGCTGCCTGGCCCCTTCTATCATGTGAGGACTCAGCAAGATGGGGCAATCTATGAACCAGAGAGTGGGCCCTCACCAGACAAAATCTACTAGCATCTTGATCTTGGAATTCCCAGCCTCCAGAACTGTGAGAAATAAATTCTGCTGTTTATAAGCCACCCAGTTTATGGTACTTTGTTACAGCAGTCCAAATGTCTAATGTAATCACTGAAATGGGTATAATTTCTGTCTACTATGTTGTTTTTTATTTGTCTCACCTGTTCTTTTTCCTCTTTATCTTTTATAGTGCTTTCTTTTCAATTAATCAAATATATTTTATGGCTCCATTTTATCTTCACTGTTGGCTGGTTAGATATTCATCTTTTTAATTTTTTGTAGTTGGTCTAGTATTTACAACATAAAATTTTGACTTATTACCATCTACTTGCAAACCCTATTAAAACACTTCACATAAAACATAAGATCCTTATGACAGTATATTTCTATTTACCACCTCCAACTTCTATACTATTCTTGTCATAAAGTTTGCTTTTGCATTTGTTATAACCCCATAATACATTTTTTTTCTTTTCAACACCAATTATCTTTTAAAGAGATTATAAGTGAGAAAAACTATGTTTCGTATTTACCCTTACATTTTATAAAACAGCTTTTCTGGTTAACAACATCATTTGCTAGAAGGGAGACTAAATTTTGCCAGTGCATTTTCTACTCTATCTTAGTGAGATCTAAATGTCTTAATTTCTAAGCTATTCTTACAAACCAGCAATGGCCCATTAGTTTGGTATAGTGCTGTACCTGCGGCATGCTTCAGATCTTAGTCAATCAACAATTCACAAAAGAGATCTGAGGATATTTCCATAGGCTACAATCCAGGTTTGCTCAGGTGATCAATCAATCAATAAAACAACTAATTAACAATTATTCATTTGTTCAACTTCTATTTGTTCATTCACTCATCAAACATGGATTAAACATTAACTATGTGCCTACTCCCAGCTACATGCTGTGAAGAGAAAGGAAAAAGGTACTATTCCTTCCCTGAAGGATCTCCAAACATAGTAGGTTTTATCTAGGAAGTAGGAAGACAGTGAAATCAGCTTTTTTTTTTTTTGAGACAGAGTCTCACTGTGTTGCCCAGAAGTGCAGTGGCATTATCATAGCTCACTACAACCTTGAACTCTGGGGCTCAAGCAATACTCCTGCCTCAGCCTCCTGAGGAACTGGCATGCCACCATGCCCAGCTAATTTTTCTAGTTTTTGTAGAGACAGGGGTCTCCCTCTCGCTTAGGCTGGTCTTGAGAACTCCCAACCTCAAGCAATCTTCCTACCTCGGCCTCCCAGAGTGCTAGGATTACAGGCATGAGCCAGCATGCCCGGCCAGGTTGCCTATATTTCTTGACTAAATTATAGCAGTTTGTGTCTCTTATAGAATTTGTACATTTCATATAAATTAGAAATTTAATTTGCATAATTTTGCAGAACATTCCTGCATTATCTTTTTGATGTCTGTTGGATTTGGAGTAATGTTCCTCTTTCATTTTTAATATTAGTAATTTGTGTCTTTTTTTTCTCATTAG
>NW_012137971.1:0-747 GCF_000956105.1 Propithecus coquereli
AAAAAAAAAAAAAAAAACAAAAAAAAACAGACTCTGAGTGGCCCAGCTTGGATTGTATGCTCATTCTTGAGCCCATCACTAATGTCAGAGGATGGTATACTCTATGGGCTAGGTCTTGGTTAAGTCCTCAGCTCTTTGGGAGGTGGTAGGGGTTGTTAAGGTAGTTAGTCTTATTTGAATCATCTAGAATTTGGGAATAGATGCTGGCTGACAAAACTACATGTTTGTTATAGAGAAGAGACAAAACACTAGAATAGTGGTTCTAAAACTTCGGTGTCCACTAGAATCACTTGGAGGACTTATTGAAACACAGATTGCTGGGCCTCATTCTTAGAGTTTCTGATTTAGTAGGACTGGGGTGGGGCCCGAGAATTAGCATTTATAGCAAGTACTGTTGGTCTAGGGAAACAGACTTTGAGAACTACTGCTCCAGAGCAATGATTCTTAAACCTTAGTGTGCAAAGACTTTTCTGGGAGGGCTTACTAAAAGTGTTGTTTCTAGAGTCTCACTTTCAGAAATTCAGATTTCGGGATTTTGTGGTGAGCCAAGAAATGTGCATTTTTAAGTATCCCAGTTAATTCTCATAGAAGAACTACAGGAGCTTAGCAAACTATGCAATGAGAAGTGCTGCTCCGTAGGTTTCATGTAACAAGTATTAGAAATTAACCATCCTTATTTATTTATTTAATTAATTTATTTTTACTGCATTGCAACACCACTTTTCTAATTTCCACATGTATATTTGC
>NW_012137971.1:2222-4469 GCF_000956105.1 Propithecus coquereli
AAAATTAAAGGACCTCAAATATCCAAAACAATTTTGAAAATGAAGAAAAAAGTTGAAATACTGTACTAATTTGAGTTTGACTAAAAGCTATGGATGTGATGGTAGTGTGGTATTTGCAAACTAATAATATACTGTATAGTTAATAGATCAGAATAGAGAGTTCAGAAATAGGTCTGCCTATATATTGTGAAATGACTTATAACAAAAATACCGAAGTAATTAAGTGTGTGAGTGACAGCCTTATCAACAAATGTGAAACAATTATATATCCATTTGTAAACAAATGAACCTCCCCCTCTACCTCATATGATACACAAAAATTACCATGAAATGGATCACAGACCTCAATGTAAAAGCTAAAACTATAAAGCTTATAGAAGAAAAACAGGAGAAAATCTTTATGACTTTGGGGTAGGCAAACATTTCTTGGGACATACAAAGTACTAACCATAACAGAAAAAAAAAATTAGCAAAATGAAAAAGAAGTTTCACACATGCTTTGCTAGATTTATTCCTAATGATTGTTATGTTTTTGATGCTATTGTAAGCAGCATTTTTTAAAATTTTCATTTCCCAATTGTTTGTTTCTGGTATATGAAAACACAATTGATTTTTGTGTAATTACCTTGTATTCCATGACCTGCTAAATTCACTTGTTAATTCATGGTCTTCAAAAGACAACTGTTAAGAAAATGAAAAGGCAATTCTCAGACTTGGAGAAAATATTCACAATGCATATGATGAACTCTTATAATTCAATAACAAGACAAACAACCCACATTTTAGAGATGGACAAATGTTTGTGGAGACATATCACAAAAGAAGATATACAAATGGCCCAATAAGGACATGAAAAGCTGCTTGGCATTTTTAAGCTTCATGGAAATTCAAATTAAAACCACAAAGAGATACCTCTATGTACCCAGCAGAGAAGCTAAAATAAAAGACTGAAAATATCAAGTTCAGTTACTGGCTGGTCATGAACTTGTGGTGGCTTGATTTTATGTTCTCATAAGGCAGGTCTGTGGAAAGTCCAAGGTACAATTGGCCTGCCACATCCATGAGTTCTGCATGAGCAGATTCAACCAACTGCAGATTGAAAATATTAAAAAAAAAAAAAAAACCCCATAAAACAATGTAAGAATAAAAAATAATGCAAATAAAAAATACAGTATAACAACTGCTAGTATTAGAAATTAACCATCCTTATTTATTTATTTAATTAATTTATTTTTACTGCATTGCAACACCACTTTTCTAATTTCCACATGTATATTTGCATCAGTCAGTGTCCGAGTAGAAAACAGAATTTATCTCAGGTAATTTAAAGAGATTTTAGCAAAGGGATCACTGATAGAAGTGTAGGCAGGGTTAAGGGAACAAATAGTGAAACATGCAAAGATTATCAGCAGTAGCAGCTGTTACCACTTCTAGGGCAAAGGGACAGGAGGAGGAAATGATATTTTGAGGGCTTATTAGAACTGGGGCCATGGAGAAATGTCCCTCCTCTTACCCTTCATTCAGATGAGAACCTCTCACCTCTAAACATGGGAGACACAAAGTCTTATCAGTTACCTTAATTGTCACAGGGTGCTATTTCAGCCATATTCCCACTTGAAACCAAAATTGTATGTAGCCATCACTACTACCCTTCATACAAGATAGGAAAAGGGGTATATGGAGAGAAATAATTGCCTAATATAAAATATGATTAGCTGTAATAGTCTCCACCATTGTAACTGGTCAAGAGGCTGATGATAATAATCTTAACTTCCTCTCTTCACTACCCATTTCATTTTCCCCTTAATTTTTTCAGTACTTTGGCTGGTCAAGATTCTTTACCTTCACCTTTTCCTTTACCTTCATATTCAAAAGATCTAAGTCCTTAGTGGGCCTGTGTTTATTGGGTTGCTGATTCAGTAGGACTGGGGTGACATAGCTTAGCTGTTCCTGTTGTAATGTGGCCACGCTGTTTCCTCTTAGTAATAGGGATCAACAATTCTTCAGTATATTAACTTCCTTTTCTGCCTATCACTCCTATGCAGTGGAATCTCAACTGGGGAAGTCTCTGCTTCAAATTCAGTAAAACCATGCTTGTATTCCTTGGTGGAAGCTTTTCTTTTCTTTTCTTTTTTTTTTTTTTTTGAGACAGAGTCTCACTTTGTTGCCCTGGCTAGAGTGAGTGCCATGGTGTCGGCCTAGCTTACAGCAACCTCAAGTTCCTGGGCTCAAGCGATCCTCCTGCCT
>NW_012137972.1:0-248 GCF_000956105.1 Propithecus coquereli
TAATTTTCACATATTTGTAAATTTCTCAAATTTCCTTTTGTTATCAGTATCTAATTTTCTTTCTTTGTGTTTGGGAACATAGTTTGGATAATCTCAATTCTTTCAAACTTCCTGAGGTTTGTTTTACAGGTTTGCATGTGGTCTATTCTGGAACATATTCCAAGTGAACTTGAGGAAAATCTATATTGTGTTGTGAGGTGTAGTGTTTTTTAGGTGTCTGTTAGTTCAAGTTGATTTATAGTGATAAG
>NW_012137972.1:2088-5063 GCF_000956105.1 Propithecus coquereli
GAAGTTCCCTAGAGTTGATCTCAGTCTTCCATAATGGAACTGCCCTCTGTTTACCCAATTCATAGCGTGGGACAGGAAAAGGGATCGTAGCCAGTGAGCAAAGGAAGAGACAGTGAGAGCATGGGGTCAAAATATTGTAAGAACCAGAAGAGGATCATACAAGGCATTTCACGGTCCAGAGACTGGAAACACTGGCCAAATGCATGTCATCAAGTGTCAGGTGATTTGGACCAGAAGGGGCTTCAGGTGATAGAACCTTGAGGAAATGATAATCTAGATTTGATGGACTTGGAGGGGATCAAAGTGGAGAGGATCCGGTTGATAATGATGCAGTTGAAATGAGCTTGTTAGTTTTCACAGAGACTGAAGGATCTTCAACAGTGGGACTCAACTACCAGAGGAGAAGTGGGGAAAGTCACCAGAGTGAGCGCCGACAGCAGTGTGGTAGTGCAAGTGTGCCAACAAGCAGAGAATTTCGGCAAACCAGAAAGTCCTTCCTACTTGGTTAGTACAACAAAATTCTATCAGGTCTCATAAACAGCGGCCAAAATTGAGCCATTCATTAAGTGGTTAAGTGTCAGTGCCCTTCACCACGTCAGTTCACCTTGAAGGAGGCCAGGTATTCCCTGCAACAACAACATAGAAAGTGCTGTGAGTATTCTTCCTGGCCTTCCCCAGACGGACCTGTATTCTTTCCATGAAGTAACTGGTCAGGGAAGATATCCAGACCATGGTTAGTTTATTGAACTCTGGCTTTTCAAAAGTAATAAATGGATTCTACACCCAGTCCACCTTAGCAGAATGTCAAATTGCTCTGCAATTGTTTCCTAGTTTTAGGGTGTGAAGTTGGAATCGATGTTCTTAGCAACACAGAGAACCTCCACGTTGTCTCCTTGATTGTGGTGGTATTTCGATAGCAGGAGCTATTTCGATAGGAAGGGCCATGTGGAAGTCTCTGGGTCTCCTACTTCTAGGAAAAGAGTTCTGAAAACGATTGCACCTTTAAAGAGGCTCCTGAAGATTAAGACCACCATCAAGGACTTGAAATATTCAGGTTGCAAATTTCTCTCACGTCTCCATTTAACTCAGTTTGTTAGGTGAAGAATGACAGGGAATCATAGTTTAATCAAGAAGTTATTAATATAGTAGCTCCTGATCTAGATGTCATCTTATTAGAATATATTAGCATGGTGACATCAACTAATAAATACTTTTAATATGTCAAAGTTTCCAAATGCAAAATCTGTAAGCAATGTCTACATACAAAATATATGCATATATAATGCATACATACACACATGCACACATGATTACATATATTTATATAATATTGATAAAGCAAAATATATGTAACCAAATCCAGATGAAGAATAAAATGCATTAAGCTACAATGTTTCGATGGATAACACATCACTAGGCCACTGGGATTTTTCAGCTCTGTTACAATCACGTGGGACTACTATAATACTTGCAGTCCATTGTTGACTGACCAAACGTTATCATGCAGCCTACGACTATAGTTGGATTATATCATATAGACTACTTTATTATTTTTGTCATTTTAAACTTTTCTGACTGTTTTTCATCACCACCACCCCTCAACTCTAATTACCTGATTTATAATCTGTCCCTTTCTCTATGCTCATAGAATATGCAAGTTGTCATTGTTTGCTTTAGAAAAATGGCAAAATGTTAACCTTACTTCTGTGCTTGTTTATCTCCCTCTTCTGAAAGTATCTCCTGAAAACCCTTCAAAGTTAACTGATGTTGTTATAATTCAATCTTTTTTAAACAGCTACTTAATATTTCATGATGTAGCAGCACTATGATTTATTCAGTACTTTTTTCTTAGGGATAGTCATTTGGTTTTTAGTTTTGCCACTATGAGCCACACATCAATACAAACACTTGAATAAATAAACTTATGTACTGGTCCTTTTATTTTAATGGGCTAGATTCCTAGAATGACATTACTGGATCTAAGAGTATTTATATTTTTAAATTCAATAATTAATGTTAGAGTGCTTTCTGAAATAAGGTGCTGTAACTGTTTACGTTTATACCAACAACATGGGAGATCAAGCTTTTCCTTCACAAGCCAGTAATAGATGTTTTCAATATTTGTCAATCTGATGAGTAGGAACTGGTAACTTGTCACATTATTTTGCATTTCAATGATTAATAATGAGTTTAAGCATCTTTTAAAGGCCACTTGAATTTGTTCTGCTGTTAATTGTTGATACATATTCTTTGCCTAATTTTCCACAATTTTGTGGGGGGGCTCTATATTTCTTATTGATTTGTAGGAATAATTTATTTTGGATCTGAGTTTTTGTCAAATATAGATACTGGAAATATTATTTTTCACTTTGCAGCTTGCTTTTCTTCATTTCTTATTTCCTTGTAATGACAGAATTGATAAATTTAAGAATAAAAAATAGCAATAAAATTTTTAAAAATGATAACATATAATGACATATAATTAATGGCAAATAATTAAAAATACTTGATGTCATTATTGATCAGGAAAATACAAATTTTAACATCACAATAAGATACCACTACACACCCATTAAAAGAGCTAAAATCAAAAAGACAGTGATGGCCATATGTAGAACAACTGCACGTATCAAGCATTGCTAGTGGGAGTGTAAGTGGGTACTGTAACACTGGTAACACTAATGATATGCATTCCTTATGACCCAGCAATTTCACTCCTAGATGTATATGCATGTGATAGAAATGTGTGTGTGTGTGTGTGTGTGAATACCTATCAAAATGTATATATCACTATATATATATTTGCCAAATAAATTCCATAAATATATGGCATCTATATCTATAGCCCAAACTATGTATTCTAGAATTTTATTGTAATACTATTTTAATAAGCAAAATGCTGGAAACTGTTAAAATGTCTATCAACAGTTGAATGAAAATAAATTATGGTATATTCATTTAATAGATGGCTTGCT
>NW_012137973.1:0-824 GCF_000956105.1 Propithecus coquereli
ATGAGATTAACATTTAAATCAATGGACTTTGAGTAAAACACATTGCATCCATAATGCAGGTGGATCTCTTCAAATCAGTTGAAGGCCAGAATAGAACAAAAAGATTGACCTTCCCTGAGCAAGAAGGAATTCCACCACAGGTAGTCTTTTTTTTTTAATTTTTTTTTATCCAGCATATTAGGGGGGTACAAATGTTTACATTACGTATATTGCCTTTGCCCCACCCAACTTAGAGCTTCAAGCATGTCCATCTTCTGACAGTGCACACTGTACCCATTAGGCGTGTATATACCCATCCCCTCCCTTCTCCCCTCTCCCATCTGCCCAACACCAATGAATGTTATTACTATACGTGTACTTAAGTGTTGATCAATTAATACCAATTTGATGGTGAGTTCATATGATGCTTGTTTTTCCATTCTTGTGATACTTCACTTAGTAGAATGGGTCCTAGCTCTATCCAGCATAATACAAGAGGTGCTAAATCACCATTATTTTTTGTGGCTGAGTAGAACTCCATGATATACATATACCGCATTTTATTAATCCCCTTGCGTGTTGATGGGTACTTGGGTTGTCGCCACATCTTTGCAATTGTGAATTGTGCTGCTATAAATATATGAGTGCAGATGTCTTTTTTTTTGTAGAATGTCTTTTGTTCTTTTGGGTAGATGCCCAGTAATGGGATTGCTGGATCAAATGGTAGTTCTACTTGTAGTCTTTGAGGTTTCTCCATATTACTTTACACAGAGGTTGTACTAGTTTGCAGTCCCACCAGCAGTGTACGAGTGTTCCTATCTCTCCGCATCCATGCCAATATTTAT
>NW_012137973.1:6236-6991 GCF_000956105.1 Propithecus coquereli
AAGTAGGAGTTTGTACTCAAACACAAAAGATAAGCATTTTGCATTGTGCATTGAAATATTGTCTAATAATAAATATTTGGCCATTATCAAAAAATATGCATGTGTACTTTGGGAAAAAATATGTAAAATTTTGGAGAAGAATACAAATATCTGAGAAAATCAAATCAATAGTATACCTCACTCTAAACTCAATTCCATGACATTTCTATTCTTTCCTGATATCTATGTTTTCTATGCATCTTTTTATACTTTAAAGACAAATATGGGGCAAGAGTGTTAAATAGGTAGATTACAGAGGATGTTTAGGGTTGTAAAATGTATGATACCATCATGATGAACACGTTATTGTACATTTGTACAAACCTATAGAATATACAACACCAAGACTGAGCCCTGATGTAGTCAATGGACTTTGACAATGATGTGTCATTGTAGGTTCATTAATTGTTATAAATGTACCACTCTGGGAGGGAATGCTGATAATTGAGGTAGTTACACATGTATGGGGACTAGGTATAAGTGAAATCTCTATTCCTCTATCAATTTTACTATGAACCTAAAACTGCTCTACAAAAAAAGTGTTTTTAAAAAATACATATAAGCTGTTATATTAATGGTGTAATAGTGTGTGTTTCCTTTACCAAGTTATTTTAAAAATACTGTTTTTTTTAATACTTATGATTTTTACAACACAACATGGTGATTTTTCTACAGTTAATTCTTATTGCCTTTTACCATTACATAATAAACCATTG
>NW_012137974.1:0-719 GCF_000956105.1 Propithecus coquereli
TATCAGTGAGGAACTGAGGTCCTCTAACAGCTTACAAAGAACTGATTCTTGCCAATAACCACATAAGTGAGTGAGCTTTGAAATCTCACCATTCCTCAGTTGAACTTGCAATGACTGTAGCCTTATCAGACACCTTGATTGTAACTTTGGGAGACACCCGAGGAACAAGAAAAGTTGAGCCTGGATTTGCAACCCATAAAAACTGCGAGAAATGATGCCGCTTAAGCCATTAGCTTTTAGGGTAATTTGTTAGGCGGCAATGGTTAACATATATACACATATACAGTTACAGTGTTTAAAATAGATGACATTGTCCCAGAGAATAACCAATGATTAAAAAAAATGGTATTATTGTTGTTACCAAAAATTCCTCAGGATCATTTGGGTTCAAGCAGTGTCCTATCAGTTCATATTGATGCTACTATAACAAAATAACAGAAACTGAATGGCTTAAACAACACATATTTATTTTCCACATTTCCAGAAGTTGAAAATCCAAGACAAAGGTGATAGTAGGTTGGATTCTTGGTGAGAGTCTTCTTCCTGGTTTACAGACAACTAGCTTTTTGCTGTGTCCTTACGTAGAGTAAAGAAAGCAAGCTAGGTCTCTGGTCTCTTTTTATGTGTGCACCGAACCCATTCATGCAAGCTCCATATTCATGAACTAGTAACTTTCCAAACGCTCTACCTCCAAATACCATAAAAATGAAATTAGAGTT
>NW_012137974.1:2994-3494 GCF_000956105.1 Propithecus coquereli
TTTGTTTATTTATTATTATGGTTGGTGCTTTCTTATGAGAACTATTAATTATTAACTTAATCTTTTTATTGTATATAGACCTATTCAGATTATCTATTTCTCCTTAGGAGTTTTGGGAGTTTGTGCTTTTCAAAGAATTGTTCCATTTCATCTGCCTTATCAATTTGTGGGCAAAATGTTGCTTGGTGTATTCCTTTGGCATCCTTTTAGTATCTTTGGGATTAGTAGTGATGACCTCTTCTTTATTTCTGATGTCTGTAAATGTGTGTGTTTCCTCTTGTATTAGTCTTCTCAGGCTGCCATAACAAAATGCTAGAGATGGGGTGGCTTAAACAACAGAAGTTGTTCTCACACTTCTGGAGTCTAGAAATCCAAAATAAAATGTCAGCAGAATCGGTTTCTGGTGAGGCCTTTCTTCCTGTATTTCACATGGCTGCCTTATTGCTTTGCCTTTCCTTTGTACACACTATCTTTCCTCTGTAGAGGAAAGAGAGAGAGAT
>NW_012137975.1:0-707 GCF_000956105.1 Propithecus coquereli
ACAGATTAAAAAACAAAGACAAAGGCATGTAGGGTGCAGTCCAGACCTTCCAGTTGTCTTCTCCCAGTAGAGTCACAGGTACAGTGGGTAATTCTCCAAATAAAGATATAATGTGACAATTTGTATGATATATTGCCAACTAAGAGAGCCCTCCTAAGACTTGAATCTAGATGATTTTGTTTTTATTATTTTCCTTACTTTTCTTTTTTTAGAGACAGGGTCTGGCTGTCACCCAGGTGAGAATGCAGTGGCTATTCACAGGCACGATCATAGTGCACTACAGCCTCAAACTCCAGGGCTCAAGTGATCCTCCTGTGTCAGCCTCCTGAGTAGTTGAGACTACAGGCATGCACCACTGCACCTAGCCGAGTCTAGAATTTTTACTGGGTGTCAGTCAAGTAGGAACAGATCCCCTAGGTCACTGACCTTAACTACTCAGTCTCCAGTCCCCTACCCCACGCCCAAGGATCAAACCTGCACAGTGTGGTCCAGGGCAATAGGTGAAAACAAAATTTATAAAAACAGGCTTTCACCATAGGTCACAAAGTTAGGATGAACTACCTGGCATGGCCCAGAGCCCCAGGTAAACAAAGACGCTCTTATGAGGCAGGATATTCCAAGGGCTTAGAGAGCATCTCCCAGAAGACTGTCAACGGCCCATCCTTTCTTGAAATGTGCAGAGTTTGAATACCCCAAGCCTGCTGAGT
>NW_012137975.1:6504-7150 GCF_000956105.1 Propithecus coquereli
CAATAATCCGGTGTGGGAGTAGTGGAGATACTGGGAAGTACTTTGTATCAGCATGATTTTCAGATAGCACGGACATAGTTTGATGGTAGATCTGCCAGTAGCGAAGCAACAGACTTTAGAAATGGGATGATTCCAAAGTTTCAGTTCTGAGTTTTGAGTTTGCCAAACTCACAACTAATGGACGTGGTGAGCGTTGTAGAGGGGAAAGGGCACGCCTCAAATCATGGCTTGGGTGAGGCAAAGTCATAACATGTAACCAAAATGTACCCCCATAATTTCCAGAAATAAAAAAAATAAAAATAAAACAAAGTTTCAGTTCTGAGCAACTGAAAGGACGAAATTGCCATTTATCAAAATAGAAAATACTGTCATAAGAACAGTTTTGGTCAGTATTTTACACGCTAAGTTTGATATACTCACTAGACAGGTATCTATGTGAAGATGTGAGCAGATAGTTGTATATATAAATCTGGACTTTTGGGTGAGACAACCTAGTGAGTGAGGATGTGTAGCAAAATACAGAGATGAGTACCAGTTTGGGGAAAATAAAGTGGGATCTGCCCAAATGAGACTGTCCAGAAGGGATCAAAAAACTACCGAGAAAACCAGAAGAGAGAAAAAGGTAGTTCATAAAAAGAGTAATCAA
>NW_012137976.1:0-928 GCF_000956105.1 Propithecus coquereli
TTATTTCAGCATATTACAGGGGTACAAATGTTTAGGTCATGTGTATTGCCCTTGCCCCACCCAAGTCAGAGCTTCAAGCGTGTCCATACCCCGGATGGTGCGCACTGCACCCATTAGGTGTGTATATACCCATCCCCTCCTCCCTCCTCCCATTTGCCTGACACCTGATGTATGTTATTACTATATGCGCACTTAAGTGTTGATCAGTTAATACCAATTTGATGGTGAGTACATGTGGTGCTTGTTTTTCCATTCTTGTGACACTTCACTAGTAGAATGGGTTCCAGCTCTATTCAGGATGATATAAGAGGTGGTAGATCACCATTGTTTTTTGTGGCTGAGTAGAACTTATCTTGTTTCATTATTTTGTTTTCGTTTGATTTTTTCTGTGCTTGCTGGTTCCGGCTCATGAGCTTCTGTGGCACCCAGATCAGGATATACAGAAGGCGAAAGGTTTATTTTTCAAATCTCAAGGTTCCTAAAGAGACCACTTTTTTTCTCTAATTTTCAGTGTCTTTTGACGTTTGCTTCATGTAGTTTTTCCAGAATTTTTAAGAATAAGGTGAAATGTGTCTACCCCATTTTATCAGAAACCATTTATTTTAATGAAGGAAATTATGTTTTCCATCTTAACCTAAGATAAAGAAGGAATATCCACAGAGAGACAATATGTATCAATTAAACAATAAAAACAAGTTTATATGAATAGTAAATAATTTGGAAGCACATAAATACAATTTGTACAAAAAAAATCAAGTCATGAAAGTTTAGAGTTCTTGCCAAAGAAAGAAGAGAAGATTTGATAGTAGTGATGGATGATGGAGGAGGGTTGTGAGGGAGTCATTATTTGGAAACTGCATTCTTTTTTCTCTGCCATTTTCTTTACCAGATTTTCAATCTATTAGGGCTCATGGTTATCTTGAATTTA
>NW_012137976.1:978-2339 GCF_000956105.1 Propithecus coquereli
TGTGTGTGTGTGTGTGTGTGTGTGTGTGTGTGTGTGTCTGGCCTATTAATGTCCAATTGCTCCAGTACCATTTGTTGAAAAGGCAATGCTTCCTCCATTGAATTGCTTTTGCACCTTGCAAAAAATTTAGTTACGCATATTTATGTGAGTATATTTTGGGTTTCTCTATTAATCTATCTAAGTATCTATCTATTTGTCTATACCTCCACTAATACTACGCCATTTTTATTACTGTAAATATATAGTAAGTCTTAAAATTTGGTAGTGTGATTCCTCCAACTTTATTTTTTATTTTTCAACATTGTTTTAGCTATTTGGGTTTCTCTATTAATCTATCTAAGTATCTATCTATTTGTCTATACCTCCACTAATACTACGCCATTTTCATTACTGTAAATATATAGTAAGTCTTAAAATTTGGTAGTGTGATTCCTCCAACTTTATTTTTTATTTTTCAACATTGTTTTAGCTATTTAAGTTCCTTTGTCTTTCCATATAAATCTTAAACTAAGCTTGACTATATTTATAAAAGATGTTTCTGGGACTTTTACAGAAAGTTTGTTGAATCTATAGACCAATTTTGGGAGTATTAATATCTTTACTATGTTCAGTCTTCCAATTTATGAACAAGGTATTGTCTCCACATTTATATTTATATCTTTGTTGATTTCTTTAATCAAAATTCTACAGTTTTCAGCATATAATATTTGTATATGTTTTGGTAGATTTATACCTTTGCATTTCCTTTTGGGAACAATTATAAATGGCATCAAATCTTTTCATTGTGTTTTCTAATACTTTACTGCTTTGGTTTTTATTTCTTTGTTTCCCTTTTTTCTGCCTTTCTCTGAGTTACCTGAATTTTTTTAGCATTGGATTTTGCTTTATCTATAAGGTTTGAGTATATAGTCAGCCCTCCATATCTGCCGATTCAACCAACTTCTGATCAAAAATATTTGAAAAATAATAATGCAACAAGAAAAATAATACAAATAAGAGGCAATACATTATAACAACTATTTATATAGCATTTACATTGTATTAGGTATTATAAATAACCTAGAGATGATTTAAAGTATACAGGAGGATGTGCATAGGTTATATGCAAATAATATGCCATTTTATATAAGAGACTTGAGGATCCACGGATTTTGGTATCCTTGAGGGTGAGGGGAGCCTGGAACCAATTCCCCCACATACAACAAGGGACAATTGTATCTCTTTACATAATATTTTTAGTGGTTGCTCAAGGGATTATCATATACATATATGTAACTTATCAAAGTTCATTAATTCCAATATTTTATCACTTCAAATTAAATATAGGAATCTTATCAGTTTTGCTCCCTTTACTTTTCCTT
>NW_012137977.1:0-772 GCF_000956105.1 Propithecus coquereli
TGATACTCTATAAAAAAGACACCTGCACCCGAATGTTTATAGCAGCACAATTCACAATTGCAAAGATGTGGAAACAACCCAAGTGTCCATCAATACATGAGTGGATTAATAAAATGTGGTATATGTATACCACGGAGTACTATTCAGCTTTGAGAAACAATGGCGATATAGCACCTCTTGTATACTCCTGGATAGAGCTGGAACGCATTCTACTAAGTGAAGTATCCCAAGAATGGAAAGACAAACACCACATGTGCTCACCATCAAATTGGTATTAACTGATCAACACACAAGTGTACATATAAGAATAACATCTATTGGGTGTCGGGCAGGGGAGGGGGGGAGGCAGGAGGAGGGGATGGGTATTTGCATACACAAAGAGTGCAATGCGCACCATCCAAGGGATGGATATGCTTGAAACTCGGACTTGTGGGGGAGGGGGGAGGCAAGGGCAATATACATAACCTAAACATCTGTATCCCCATAATATGCTGAAATAAAAAAAAAACAAAAACAATCTGCCGGGCCAGGTATGGGCAGTGGATCATGCCTGTAATCCTAGCACTCTGGGAGGCCGAGGCAGGAGTACTGCTTGAGCTCAGGAGTTTAAGACCAGCCTAAGCAAGAGCGAGAACCCTTCTCTACTAAAATAGAAAAATTAGCTTGGCATGGTGGCATGCAACTGTAGTCCCAGCTACTCGGGAGGCTGAAGCAGGAGGATCACTTGAGTCCAGGAGTTTGAGGTTGCAGTGAGCTACGATGACACCATTGC
>NW_012137977.1:822-1578 GCF_000956105.1 Propithecus coquereli
TAGTGGCTAAGTTTGGGTCAAAGTAGTTTGGGTGATTTTTTCCCTGTTGTTTCCATTTCTCACACCATTTTGTTTAAAAGAATATTGCCTTTTAAACAAACGTCAGAAAACTAAAGAAAGTAGTCCTAGTATTGCTAGTCATCTTCTCTCTCCATATATTTAAAAGTAATTTATACTGATTTTATTTTTGTCAAACTGATCATTACAACAAATATGAATAAAAGGAAAATTAAATTTATCAGTGAAACATTTTAATGAAAGTATGTAACTTATATAATAAATGAGACAAATACCTTCCACTAAAGAATATGTTCCCGTTACATTTAAAACGCTTGTGAGAAACAGGAACCTGGGTGGTTCCTGTTTGGTTCTTCCCCTTGCTATTAAGTCTGTTTCTAGATCTAAACTCACTGGAAAGACACAAATTAGTATTGTCAAAAGTTTATTAACACATCTAGTTTTTACTGTGGATTAAAATTATGAGCATTACGGTGCTTTGATTTACATTTTGCTTATTACTTCTCAGCTGGAATCATGGTAGTGTTTTTGTCTTTAGAATTGAAGGGACATTTTTTAGGGGAAAACTACTTAACAGCAGCAATTTTTAGGAAGAAAATATTTCCTGGTGGTTTTTTTTTAATCTGATAAAACATGTACCAAAAAGATAAATAAATTTTCAAACAAGTTAGGACACTTTAAAAACTATGCTACAACTTCTTGGAAGTGACTATCTCAAGACCTTGGTCTTATGTTGAA
>NW_012137978.1:0-2209 GCF_000956105.1 Propithecus coquereli
AAAAGGAATGGATATCTTAGGTCAAAATCATGTTGGGAGGCGGTTGACTAGTTCTCTGGACTCAGGGGTCCTGACCGAAAGAGTAAATGAGCTCAGATGTCTTCAGTAGGCATTTCTGGTAAGGAGCCCAGAGCTGACTTGAAAAGAAATAATAAATCAGAAATAATAAAGCAAGAATGAGATCACTTCAATACACCACACGTGTTCCAATTTACAGATCCTGCGGATTTGCAACTCAAAGAAAATGACCAAAATTTATTTCTGAAGACTAAAAAAATGTGCAGAAAACACACGCTTCCAAAAAGTGGGGTGGTG
Source organism: Propithecus coquereli (assembly GCF_000956105.1). NCBI lineage: Eukaryota > Metazoa > Chordata > Mammalia > Primates > Indriidae > Propithecus > Propithecus coquereli. The sequence goes on from NW_012137978.1 coordinate 316, forward strand.
GGAGTGGGAGAAAGGGACAACCTTGGCTTCTGCGACTCTGTGTTCCTACTTTAATTTCCTTAACTAGAAAAATGCTTTTGCTCAAATGATACTTTTAAAACCCATAAAGCAGAAACCTAGCTGAGAAATAATCAGCATGATTTGGCAGAGTACAAATACTCTTGTATTTATCTAATTTCCTTGTTTTAAAAAAAAAAGCTATAAGCTTCGCATTGCAAAGGAATGAAAGGGATGTCATTTGTTCTAATTTTTTTAAGATTTTGATTTAATCTAATCAAGATATTTGGTGGGGGTGGCGTCAACTACGCAAGAAGGCAGATAGAATTAGAGCCTGGAGATGCAACTCAGGTTAGTGAATGTGCTGCCACAGCAAACGCGAGGGGCAACTCCAACTAGATGTTCCCTCCTGACTTGCCCGCGGCTCAGCCTCCCCCATCCAGCTGTCCTCAGACCCTCCCCTGGGAAGTTCTGCAGACCCTCCAGCTAGTGGGTCATTGTTCCATTTTTAAGACTCTCTTCCCCAGTGAATTACTGGAGGGCAAGAAGATATCTCCTTAATCTCTGCACGAGAGCACCAAGCACCTTAGTCACCTCACCTAAAGTTGCATCTTCCACAGGAACAATTCCTGCTGTGTTCGTCTCCATAGCACTAACATACACTTGCATGTTTATTTGTTCATTACCGCCTCCCTCTGCTAGAATATGAGCTCCATGAACGCAGGTATTTTTGTCTATTCTGTTCTTCCCTATACCACTAATGTCCAGAATAATGCCTGACACATGGTAGGCACTTAATAATATTTGAACAAATGTGGATCCAAAATGACTAGAACAGTGTCTAACACATTCAATGTATTAATTATAACAAAGGCTGAGGTTTCTCTACTCCCTAGAACTTTTCTTGGCATTCTTCCACTTCTCCCTCCACCTCCTCTGAATTCCTGCAATAACTACAGTGAGGTCCATGACACTTGGCTATTCACTCTATAAATGCATTTTAATCTTGTCCCTCTAAGGAGATTATAAAAATCCTAAGGGCAGGTGCCATGTCTTTTAAGAAAGATAATAGTGAGTATAACTAGTGCCAGGTCCTTCCAAACTTAGTGTATCATTTAATTTTCCCCCAAACATACTGCAAAATTATTTAATTATTCCAATTTGACCAATAAGCTAACTGAGGTGCAGGTTTACCCAAGCTCACATGCTTTTAAATGGCCATTCGAATCAGCTTTGATTGTCGCATTTCATTTGTGTTCTTTCCAAGGCTTCATGCTGCCTCTGTTAATTTAGCTCTGTTAGGACTGACTTGTGTTCCCCCAAAATTTATATGTTGAAGCCCTAACCCACAATATCACTGTTAGATAGGGCCTTTAAGGAGATAATTAGGGTCAAATGAGGTCATAAGGGTGGGGCCCAAATCCAACAGGACCGCTGCTATAAAAAGAGGAAGAGACACCGGGGAGGCACGTGCACAGAAAGAAGGCCACGTGAGGACACAGCAAGAAGACAGCCACCTGCAAGCCACAGAGAGAGGCTGCAGGGGAAATCAAACCTTCCGACACCATGATCTTGGACTTCTAGCCTCCACAACTGTGAAAAACTAAATGTCTGTTGTTTAAGCCACCCGGTCTGTGATATTCCATTACAGGAATCCTGGAAGACTAACGCAAGCTCATTGTTAAATTTTTCCAAAACCATAAAAAAGCCAAAAGGAGAAAAACAATTACTCACAAATTCATCATCCTAAGGCAATCACTATTAACATTTATTCTATGATCTGGTCTTTTTAACTCTACATATTTTTAAATAATTGTTATACAGTACATCCAAACTGGTCACACCAAATTTCAATTAGTAGTTTTAAGTTTGTACACCAATTTTAAAATTAATGTTA
>NW_012137978.1:5405-7579 GCF_000956105.1 Propithecus coquereli
GGTCATTTGTCCCATTTCAAAGAAATGGCATAAAATATTAATGAAGAGCTCAGTACTGGAGACCCTCTGTAACTTGATTTGAGGGAAGATACTCAAGGAGAAACTTGATCAAAAATAGTTTGGAACTATTAGCCAACGAGCTCTACTCCTCCACCACAGTTTTCACTATTCCACAACGAATGCTGAGTCTCTGGAAATTAAAGAAGACTGTCAGCCTATCTAGACTTGAATCCATTTTAATGAAGCTAAGTATGGACACAGAGGGAAGCTAGATAGTAATAGAAATAATTGTGCTAATTTTAAAAAGAAAATCAAAAGAGAGGTTAAGGTTAATTGCAGTAAATACTGATGAAAAATGTGTTATTTCATGTAGTCACTGAAAGGATGGAAATGTTTGCAAATGTGATTCATTCCAGTTGAAACAGGAAGGGAAGTAAAAGCATGGACATCTGACAGGATGTTCAATTCTCTGAGAGCCACACTGCCCTGTGGGGGGTAAACTGTCCTCCTCCCAGTGGGGCAGAACCAGCTCACTCCAGCCAGGCGTCCCTGGAGAACGTCACTGAGCCACACGCGTGTGCGTGCACACGTGCAAACACACACACACTTGGCCATAGCCAGCAGAAAGCACGAAAGAGAGAGGGTTGATGCCAACCACTAAAGGATCATGGCAGACAGTAGACATCTCTCAAGAAGGAAAAGAATCAAGAGGAAAAGGAATGGATATCTTAGGTCAAAATCATGTTGGGAGGCGGTTGACTAGTTCTCTGGACTCAGGGGTCCTGACCGAAAGAGTAAATGAGCTCAGATGTCTTCAGTAGGCATTTCTGGTAAGGAGCCCAGAGCTGACTTGAAAAGAAATAATAAATCAGAAATAATAAAGCAAGAATGAGATCACTTCAATACACCACACGTGTTCCAATTTACAGATCCTGCGGATTTGCAACTCAAAGAAAATGACCAAAATTTATTTCTGAAGACTAAAAAAATGTGCAGAAAACACACGCTTCCAAAAAGTGGGGTGGTGGGAGTGGGAGAAAGGGACAACCTTGGCTTCTGCGACTCTGTGTTCCTACTTTAATTTCCTTAACTAGAAAAATGCTTTTGCTCAAATGATACTTTTAAAACCCATAAAGCAGAAACCTAGCTGAGAAATAATCAGCATGATTTGGCAGAGTACAAATACTCTTGTATTTATCTAATTTCCTTGTTTTAAAAAAAAAAGCTATAAGCTTCGCATTGCAAAGGAATGAAAGGGATGTCATTTGTTCTAATTTTTTTAAGATTTTGATTTAATCTAATCAAGATATTTGGTGGGGGTGGCGTCAACTACGCAAGAAGGCAGATAGAATTAGAGCCTGGAGATGCAACTCAGGTTAGTGAATGTGCTGCCGCAGCAAACGCGAGGGGCAACTCCAACTAGACGTTCCCTCCTGACTTGCCCGCGGCTCAGCCTCCCCCATCCAGCTGTCCTCAGACCCTCCCCCGGTAAGTTCTGCAGACCCTCCAGCTAGTGGGTCATTGTTCCATTTTTAAGACTCTCTTCCCCAGTGAATTACTGGAGGGCAAGAAGATATCTCCTTAATCTCTGCACGAGAGCACCAAGCACCTTAGTCACCTCACCTAAAGTTGCATCTTCCACAGGAACAATTCCTGCCGTGTTCGTCTCCATAGCACTAACATACATTTGCATGTTTATTTGTTCATTACCGCCTCCCTCTGCTAGAATATGAGCTCCATGAATGCAGGTATTTTTGTCTATTCTGTTCTTCCCTATACCACTAATGTCCAGAATAATGCCTGACACATGGTAGGCACTTAATAATATTTGAACAAATGTGGATCCAAAATGACTAGAACAGTGTCTAACACATTCAATGTATTAATTATAACAAAGGCTGAGGTTTCTCTACTCCCTAGAACTTTTCTTGGCATTCTTCCACTTCTCCCTCCACCTCCTCTGAATTCCTGCAATAACTACAGTGAGGTCCATGACACTTGGCTATTCACTCTATAAATGCATTTTAATCTTGTCCCTCTAAGGAGACTATAAAAATCCTAAGGGCAGGTGCCATGTCTTTTAAGAAAGATAATAGTGAGTATAACTAGTGCCAGGTCCTTCCAAACTTAGTGTATCATTTAATTTTCCCCCAAACATACTGCAAAATTATTTA
>NW_012137979.1:0-365 GCF_000956105.1 Propithecus coquereli
TCTCTCTCTCTCTCTCTCTCTCTCTCAACCTCTTGCTGCCTTCTACCATGTTATGATGCTTCAAGAAGGCCCTCATCAATTGCTGGCCCCTCAATCTTGGACTTCCCTGCCTCCAGAACTATGAGCCAATAAATTTTTGTTCATCATAAATTACCCATTCTGTGTGAACCTGTTATAGCAGTACAAAAGGACCTAGAAGAGTCACCAAGAATTACCACATTTCCAAAGAACAATGAAGACAGGAAAGATCTCATACTTTGGCATATCTTCTGAGTATGGCACTATTATTCCCAACATCATGACTAACAAGCTCTATTTTCCTGGCTTCTGTGACACCATACCTTCATGATTATCTTATATAATCT
>NW_012137979.1:851-1164 GCF_000956105.1 Propithecus coquereli
TTTCTAAAAGTGATAGTTCATTCATATAAACGAATATCCAGTATGGTATTTCACTTGTCCAAGTCTGTGTGAAATATATACAAATCTTCAAGCTACAGCAATTAGTATCCAGAAGCTTACATTGCCAAAATAGTAGAGGTTTTATCTAGAAGTTTATACTCTTCACTCTCTGAATTCAAAGGAAGTTGATAGATAGAGTTAGAGGTTAAATTACCTGATAAAGTTTATATTTGTAGTCAGGGAAAAATTCAGAATAAATCAAATGACTTTTTACTACAAAACCTGGTGCTTTCCCATCACACAATACTGCTTT
>NW_012137980.1:0-528 GCF_000956105.1 Propithecus coquereli
CTATTCTTGAGATACTTCAATTAGAATAATCGTCTCCAAGTTGCTGCTAATTATATAATTTCATTCCATTTTATGGCTGAGAAGTACTCCATCGTGTATATACACACTATATTTTCTTTATCCAGTCATGTATTGATGGACACTTATGTTGATTCTCTATTTTTGCAATTGTGAATTGTGTCGTGATAAACAATAAAGTAGAGGTGTCTTTTGATAAAATGATTTCTTTTCCTTTGGGGAGATGCCCAAAGCAGTAGTGAGATCGCTGGATTGAATAGCAGGTCTATTTTAGCTCTTCGAGGAATCTCCACACAGTTTTCCACAGAGGTTGTACTAATTTGCAGTCCCACCAAATTAGTACAATCCGCTTGTACCACGACCCAGTCTCACAGTGTATAAGCAAATTCCTTTCTCTCTGCATCCATGCTAGCATATGTTATTTTTTGACTTTTCTTTTCTTTTTTTTTTTAATTTCAGCATATTATGGGGGTACAGATGTCTAGGTTACGTGTGTTGCCCTTGGTTCCC
>NW_012137980.1:12389-13909 GCF_000956105.1 Propithecus coquereli
GATCATTTGGTTTTGATTTTGCTTCTGTTTATGTGGTGAATCACATTTATTGATTTATGTGTGTTGAATCATTCTTGTATCCCTGGGATGAAACTCACTTAATCATGGCGAATTGTCTTTTTGATTTGCTGCTGAATTTGGTTTGCTAGTATTTTCTCAAGGATTTTTGCCTCAATGTTCATAAGGGATATTGGTATGTAGTCTTCTTTTTTGTGTATGTTCTTTACTGGCTTTGCAATCAAGGTGATACCTGCTTCATAGAATATGTTAGGCAGAATCCCCTCCTTCTCAATGTTATAGAATAATTTCTGTGGGAAATATGCCAGTTTTTCTTTGTAGGTCTGCCAGAATTTCTATTTCTTCCTGATTCAGTCTTGGGAGGTTGTATGTTTCCAGGAATTTATCCATTTCCTTTTGGTTTTCTAGTTTGTGTGCATAGAGATCTTTGTTGTACTCAGGGATAATATTTTGTATTTCTGTGATACTAGTTGTAATGTGACCTTTTTCATTTCTGATTGAAGTTATATGAGTCCCTTTTCTTCTATTTCTGGTTAATCTGGCTAGTATTCTATCAATTTTATTTATCATTTCAAACCAACTGTTTATTCATTTTTCCTTTGTATTGATTTTTTGGTTTCTATTTCATTTAGTTGTACTCTGAGCTTTGTTATTTTTTTGTTCTGCTGGCTTTGGGTTTGGTTTGTCCTTCATTTATTAGGATGTGACATCAGGTTGACAATTTGTGATCTTTCTGTCTTTTTGATGTAAGTATTTAAGGCTATGAATTTTTTCCTCAGTATTTCCTTTGATATATCCCATTGATTTTGAAAGCTTGTGTTCCCTTTGTTGTTCAGTTAGAAGAATTTTTTGATTTCCATCCTAATTTATCATTGACCCAAAGATCATTCAGCAGTAGACTGTTTAATTTTCATGATTTCGTGTGGATTTAAGAGTTTCTCTTGCAATTGCTTTCTCATTTTTTCCGCTGTGGTCTGAGATGATGCATGGTATAATTTTGATTTTTATGAATTTTCTGAGACTTGTTTTGTGGCCCAGAATATGATCAATTTTGTAAAATGTCCCATGTACTGACGAGAAGAATGTATATTCCTTAGTTTTTGGGTAGAGTGTTTTGTAAATGCTTGTTAGGTCCATTTATTCTAGAGTCCCCTATAAGTCCAGTATTTCTTTGTTTATTTTCTGCTTCATTGATCTGTCCAGTTTTTGAATGGGGTGTTGAAGTCCTTGGTCATTATGAAACCACTGTGTATTTCTTTACTTAGCTCTAGTAGAATTTGCCATATATGTCTGGGAGGTCTCATGTTAGGTACATATATATTTAGCATTTGTTACGTCTTCTTGCTGAATTGCCCCCTTTATCATTATATGAGGACCATTTTTGTCTTTTTTTACCACTGCTGATTTAAAGTAAATTTTATCTGATATAATAATGGCTACACCAGCTCGTTTTTGGTTTCTATTTGCATGGAAATTCATAGTTGGTCATCTACTTGCAACTT
>NW_012137981.1:0-334 GCF_000956105.1 Propithecus coquereli
GCCATAAAAGTGGAATGAGACTGTGGAAATGTTGAGACAGCATGACCCAGTGACGAAACGTTCAGATTCTGGAGTCAAACCGATTGCTAGTGCAGCCACATTAGCCATCAGATTTTGGACCATTTAGCTAATTACTCAGAATTTCATTATGTGTAAAATTAAAAGAATAATCCTATCTCTCAGAATTCTTGGGCAATAATGTATAGAAATCACCAAGGCAATTCTTGCTGCATAAAAATGCTCAGTTCATCATCAATAGCCTGCCTCCCTTATCCAAATGAACACTTGAAAAAATGTGCAAACTATATTATTGCATGCGACTGTAGCTCATTCA
>NW_012137981.1:2114-2619 GCF_000956105.1 Propithecus coquereli
AACAAAGCCTAAATGATGGCACATCTGTTTACAGCATGGTTTACTGAATATTTTAAGCCCACTGTTGAGACTTACTTCTTAGAAAAAAAAAAAAACATTCCTTTTAAAATATTACGCTCATTGACAGTGCAACCAAGTCACCCAAGAGCTCTGATGAAGATATGTAAGAATATTAATGTTTTCATGCCTACCAACACAACATCCATTTCATAGTCCATGGATCAAGGAGTAATTTTGACTTTCAAGTCTTATTATTTTAGAAATACATTTTATAAGATCATAGCTGCCATAGAAAATGATTCCTATGCTGATCTTGGCAAAGCAAATTGAAAACCTCTGGAAAGGATTTAGCATCTAGAAGCCATTAAGAACATTTGTGATTAATACAATGGGGTCAAAATATCAACATTAGTAAGAGTTTAGAAACATTAGTAGGAGTTTAGAAGAAGTTGATTCTACCCCAGGGATAACTTTGAGGGCTCAAGACTTCAGTGGAGGAAGTAAT
>NW_012137981.1:5294-5604 GCF_000956105.1 Propithecus coquereli
AAAGGTTTATACACCATGACCAAGTGGGTTTTATCCATGGGATGGAAGGATGACTCAACATAAAAAAAATGTAATACATAACATTGACAGAATGAAGGATAAAAATCACATGACTATTCCATTTGACACAGAAAAAGCATTTGAAAAATTCAACACCTTTTACTAAGGAAAAAAAACAACCTCAAAAAATTAGGAATGAAAGGAAATTAACTCAACATAATAAAGGGAATATATGAAAAGGCCACAGGTAACATCACACTCAACAGTGTAAAACTGAAGCTTTTCCCTTATGATCAGGAAAAAGGTGAGG
>NW_012137981.1:17037-18194 GCF_000956105.1 Propithecus coquereli
CCATTGCATTTGCTTTTATTGCCTCTACTGCTAGGAAGCTCAGGTTAAATGCATTATTCAATCACAAAAACTGAGCCTAGATAAATCGTATATTACTTACCCTCATTCTTCTAGAAGAATTTAAATTTTTGAATTGTGTTTTAATAGGCTCCAAAGTGTAGAGTTAGTTTTCCAATTTTTGTAGGATATTACACTGTAAAAAGATCTTTAATACTCATTATTGGCTTGAGAATTTAATAAAATGAAAATATTTTCTACTTATACTTGGAATTCCATAGATGCATCTTTAAAGATACTGATATCACTCTATTCTCACTCTTAAGGAATGTATTAGAGTACAGATCTTTAGCTGAAAGCATAATAAAGAGTTACAAAGTTTTACTCATACTACATGAAATGATCAAAACGTCACACTAATGACAAAGATCACATGGTATAAGCTCGTATGTGGGCCACTTCATTATTGATTTTACATGGTTAGCTACCTTCTGAATGTGGCCAAGTGATGCCTAAAGTTTAGGTGGGGTAGTGTCCATGAGTCCAAAAACATCCTTCCATACCACAGGGAAACTAAACAAAAGCATATGTCTTCACTGGGCACTGCTAATATTAACTTCTCATACCAAGGTTTGTACATACATTAATTCTGAGAAATTACAAGACATTGTTATATGTTAAGTCTTTCTATCTCATAAAACAATCTCTTCCTTCAAAAATTTCTGCAACATTATCTCATTTCCACCCAGTCCTCTTCTATTTCTATCCTTTCCATCTTGAGAAGTCAATCCTAGACATCATAGAATGGTGTGCTGGAACCTATACTATTGCAGATATTTATAGAAAGTACCTTTGATATAGTTGAAATCATACAGTACATAGCATGTTCGGATTGATACCTTTTACTTAGCAATTTGCATCTAAGATTTATCTATGTTTTCTTTGTGTGTGACTTGATAGGTCACTTCCTTTCATCACGAATAATATTTCATTGTATGGATATACCACAGTTTGTTTATCCATTTACCTTTAAAAACATTCTGGTTGCTTTCAGTTTGGGGCAATTGCAAATAAAGCTGCCATAAACATTCACATGCAGATTTTGTATGATCATAACTTTTCAAATCAGTTGGATAAATACCTAGGAGAGTGATTAGCTG
>NW_012137981.1:19893-20809 GCF_000956105.1 Propithecus coquereli
GAATCTCAAACAGAGAAAAAATAATTATTTTAACAAAGAGACACTAGGACTCTCAAAAAGAAATGGGAGAGGCTGGGAGGGAGTAGAATATGACCCGAGAAGAACCACAACTGAATCCACTTCTGCTCTTCGTCAGTACAGTCGCATGAAAATCCCCTTGTAGCAAAAGGCATATGCTCCTACATTTGGGCTGGAAAATTCTCATCTTCAAACCTATTTCAGACAGAAATCAGTTCCAGAAAACTAATATAGGAAAGGAGAGAGCCATAGGTAAAAATAATTGTGGTCGGAGGTGCTATTTACTGTTCCGTCTTAATACTAATTGTAAGACACATAGAAGAATCTGAAAGTTAATGAACTGCCAGTCAAATGAACCTTACCATATCTCCCACTTTCCTGAAAACGACCCTTGCAAAAACTCACCAATCCTTGTCATCAACTCTCTCCTTTTCAAAAGAAAAATCAGGCACCCTTTTAAAATATTTATTGTTTGTTTGAAATGAATATGCTGTAATGGTTTTCTCAAAAAAAAAAAAAAATGAACACAATGAGGAGACTTAAAGTCTCTATTTCTGAAAGCCTAAACTTCCTAGCCTTTCAAAACAACTCCTTAACCAACCAAAAATAATCAACATTCCCAAAAAGCAACCCTCCACCTGTTAACCAGAGACAGATATTGACCTGCCAACTCTTCTGCTACTGTAACAACTGGTCCCACAAAGGTAGTCTAAGAGGCATATTATCCAACATCTTCTTCACATTTGCATCAAGTTAGAGCATCAGAAAACAATACACCCAGACCTCATTAGCTTGCATCCACGAATAATACCATCTGTGAGTTATTTTTATGGATTTGGCCTTATCAAAAGTCAGTCTATTTAATAGTCATCTCTACTTCCTATAAAATTATTGGTAA
>NW_012137981.1:20859-21351 GCF_000956105.1 Propithecus coquereli
ATGAACACAATGAGGAGACTTAAAGTCTCTATTTCTGAAAGCCTAAACTTCCTAGCCATTCAAAACAACTCCTTAACCAACCAAAAATAATCAACATTCCCAGAAAGCAACTCTCCACCTGTTAACCAGAGACAGATATTGACCTGCCTACTCTTCTGCTACTGTAACAACTGGTCCCACAAAGGTAGTCTAAGAGGCATATTATCCAACATCTTCTTCACATTTGCATCAAATTAGAGCATCAGAAAACAATACACCCAGACCTCATTAGCTTGCATCAACAAATAATACCACCTGTGAGTTATTTTTATGGATTTGGCCTTATCAAAGGTCAGTCTATTTAACGGCCATCTCTACTTCCTATAAAATTATTGGTAAAGTCAATAATCTCCATGTTTTCTAACAACCAACATAAAACATTTCTTTTCTAATAGAGTACACGAGAAAAGTTTATTTCTCCTGAATAATCGAAATGTTATATTTTATTAATAG
>NW_012137981.1:21401-21758 GCF_000956105.1 Propithecus coquereli
ACTCTGCCAATTAAATCTCAGTTTTTTAATCTCCATGTGTCTAATGGTCAATTGGGCTTTATGTTACCTAGAATAGCTCGTGTCACTATTTAGGTGGAAGAGAGGAACCACTGAGGATGTGATTGTTCTCAAGGCTTAGGTCAAGCCTTCTCTGGAGGAAATCTGGCCACAATTACAAAGAGAAGTAAGGGTAAGAGCTGAGTAGGGTGGGGCTGGGTGTTCTTTAGGGAACCCTGGAAATGAACCAAGATGTGGTAAATGTGTTGGATTGTTGGATTTCGGGGGGTTGAAGTAGAGGGAGAAAAAAATAAAATAAAATTCTCAGTCTTTTAGTAGGCCTGGGTTTCTGGTTCATGG
>NW_012137981.1:21808-22115 GCF_000956105.1 Propithecus coquereli
AATAATACCATCTGTGAGTTATTTTTATGGATTTGGCCTTATCAAAAGTCAGTCTATTTAATAGTCATCTCTACTTCCTATAAAATTATTGGTAAAGTCAATAATCTCCATGTTTTCTAACAACCAACATAAAACATTTCTTTTGTAATAGAGTACACGAGAAAAGTTTATTTCTCTTGAAGAATCGAAATGTTAAAATGTTATATTTTATTAATAGTATGAAATTTGTGACCCATTGCATTTGCTTTTATTGCCTCTACTGCTAGGAAGCTCAGGTTAAATGCATTATTCAATCACAAAAACTGAG
>NW_012137981.1:24820-25399 GCF_000956105.1 Propithecus coquereli
CTCATTTATTCATTCTTTCTTTACTTATTTACCAATCAAGAATACACAGTATCTATTATGTGCCAGACATGGTTTAAAGTGCTCTTGGGAATAGAAAGATGAATAATTCTGAAGCAGATCATTATTGCTGGTGATATATTTTAAGTATCCTATATATAATAAGATATAAAATGTGTGCTTTTTGTCTTACACAGTGTTTTTCTTCTAAAAAATGCATTATATAGCACCTTGAATGGAGAAAAATATTAACACAGTAAATCAGTTTTAACCTTATTAACCTAATGTTTACATTATTACTCTTCGTATAATTTTTAAAAGAAACATTGACTTTTAAAAAAATAATTGCAAAGATTAAACAAAAATAGGATAATCTAGGAAGCAAATGGTCTTTCACAAAGTGCTTGAATATTTAGAGCTTTCAATGAACTCTGCGGCATGACTTCATCTAGGAAAATGATAGTCAAAGATGATACAAAAATATCCAATTTCACCCAATTTGCCTATGAGAATCTAGAAGTGACTGCTCTCTAACAAGGCCTGTATAACATCTCCAGGAATTTGTTCACAGCTTAATTCTCT
>NW_012137981.1:27328-27681 GCF_000956105.1 Propithecus coquereli
ATCTATAATCTCTGACCAGCCAAAGTTCAATGCTTACAAGAAGTTGGGCATCTTCTCTCTAATAACCAAATCAGCAGACTCCCAATTTTCCAGGATGTGTTAAGAACAACATCCTGAAAACCCACAGTAGCAAAGAGCCATCAACGTACTAAGCAGAAAATTGCCACCCGACTCATGACCAACTATTTTTTAGTGTTAATAGATAAAAGCCAAGAAATTGGTTGATACCAAATGCAGCTTAAAACAAAAGGACACTTTCTTTGCACCCTGAGAAATGAAGCCATATTAAGAGAGGCTTACTTACCATTTTACCATTTTGTTAAGGACGTTCTGATAAGATTGAGAAAGCAGCA
>NW_012137981.1:28109-28451 GCF_000956105.1 Propithecus coquereli
AAAGCACATAGTGTTAGAAGTTTATTTCTATACATTCAGAGTAAATAAATAGTTATACATCTTAGGGTGGTAGGGGAAGATTTGTTTTCAAGCTTGTGTTAAGAAATTTGGTAATAATTATTGGAGAAGTGGATAAATACTTTTTACCAGATGATAATTTTGTGATGGAAAAGTTATCTCATTGGCTACCACCATCTGGAATATTTTACATTTTAATGCTCAAAATTCAGTATTTTGCTACATCACAGTGCACGATATACTAATCATCATAAATGACCAATTGTTTAAGAGTGGATACTTTAATTGCTCATTAATTCCCTAATTAATTGGCATAAGCCAATG
>NW_012137982.1:0-443 GCF_000956105.1 Propithecus coquereli
GAAATATTTTACATTTATTAAAGACTTGACTCCTCAAAGTCTGATTATAATACCCACTATAAGACTAAAATCTGGGCAGTTTATCATTGTCAGTAGGTGTTCCCAAGAGAACAATCTTTATGGAAAATAATACCACACATTTATGTTGGTAACTTGGTTCTATTATCAAGACATCAGATGAATCGGAATTTCTAATTTCTAAGTTACTCGTGTTAGATAGAGGTGCAATTAAGTTTTTGTCAATTTGAAAATCCTAGATAGAGGGAAGAGGGTGGAATAAAAGATAAACAGTAAGACAATTTAAAATGTAAACGCCTAATTAATTTATGAAAAAATATTCCATATACATTATTGCCACATCCAGGGTAGATACTTAGATGGCAGTTTTTCAAATTATTTTGTATATTTTTATTTGTGTTTTTGGCCACTTCACTCTCTATAGT
>NW_012137982.1:3238-4158 GCF_000956105.1 Propithecus coquereli
CTTTAAAGGCATTAACATCCTACTATATCAGGCTACAGTTTTAATACCATTTTCCATTATATTTAAGGAATTACTTGGTGGGAATTGATTAGAAATCTTTAACTTTAAGGTCTTCTTTTTTTTTTTTTTTTTTTTTTTTTTTTGTAAAAGTCCCTCTGTCTTCTACCAGTGATTTTATTTCCCCACACTAGTGACTGCTACTAGAGTTGAATGCATGCTGAAAAGAATCATAAAATTCACTTTTAGGATCTATATAGCATTTTCCATTTTTCTCTAACTCCTTGACTAATTTTTGTTCATAGCAGTTAGCACTCCCTGACATTTTATAATAGGTCCACATCCCATATCCAAAACCCTTAGAACTAATTGTGTTTCAGAATTTAATTTTTAGGAATTTTTATAAAGGCTTTATGGCATATTCCCAGTAGGGTCTGTGACAGCTCTTCATGATCATACATTAATACTTCTTCAATGTAGTACATGGATATTCCTACTAAGAACGATAAATAAAGACTACAAATAGCTTCACTTTTCTTCAGGTCAGGTTTTGCTGCCTGATGAGTTCAAATCAGGTCAGGTTTTGCTGCCAAACGAGTTAGGAAATACCTTTTAGTTTGAAGAGCTTTTTGAATTTCAGAATCACAGATAAGAGACTGTGGATCTATAAATATTTACTTTTTGACTATTTTCTGTTCATGCCTACAACTAGGATTTAAGAGCCATAGATACCTGAATATTCCTAACTTCCTCACTGTGTCTCCAAAGTCTAGAATAATGAAAGACACAAAGTCTTAATAAATAGCTGTGGAGTGAATAAATGAATGAATGAATGAGGTCTGCCATCGGAGTTCTGCCTAATACAGGAACTCCGTATTTCATGCCAGATCCTCTCCTAGTGACCATAAACAGTAATACAAAGA
>NW_012137983.1:0-876 GCF_000956105.1 Propithecus coquereli
GGAATCTAGCCTTTAATCTTTAATTTTTGAATGATTTTACATTCGAGAGTGTTTATTGTGCTGATCCTTGTGTAATTCTGTTTTGAGTACTTCTTGGAGAGCTGGTCTTGTCTTGGTGAATTCCCTGTCTTTGTTTATCTGAGAATGTCTTTATTTCTCCTTCATATATGAAACTTAGTTTTTCAGGGTACAAGATTCTAGGCTGGGCATTATTCTGTTTCAGAAGAGGGAGAATGGTGCCCCAGTCTCTTCTTGCTTTTGGGTTTCAGTTGAGAAATCTGGAGTTATTCTGATGGGCTTTCCTTTGTATGTTACTTGTTTCTTTTGCCTTACAGCTCTTAGAAGCACCTCTTTACTGGATATTTTGGTGAATATGATCACTGCGTGACGTGGTGTCTTCCTATTTGCTTTCAATCTCCCTGGGGTCCGTTGAGCTTCTTGTACCTGTATATCTAGACTTTTAGCAAAGTCTGGGAAATTCTCCTCTATTAATTCTTCAAATAGCTTATCCAGCCCTTGAGTGTTTTCTTCTTCACCTTCTGGTACCCCTATCACCCTCAGGTTTGGTTTTTTCACGTAATCCCACATTTCTTGTAGGCTTATTTCTTTTCTCTTAATTCTCTGCTCGATTTCTGTGACTGACTTATTTAATTGGAAGGAGTTGTCTTCAAACTCTGAGATTCTTTCTTTTGTTTGATCTACCCTATTCTTGAGGCTTTCCACTGTGTTTTGTAGTTCCCTACGTAAGGCCTTCATTTCCAGGAAATCGGTTTGATTTTTATTTAATATTTCAATTTCTTTAGTGAATTTTTCTTCCAAGTCCTGTATTTTTTTGTGATTTCTTTGTGTTGGTAATCCATTTTTTCTTGCATATCA
>NW_012137983.1:2556-3162 GCF_000956105.1 Propithecus coquereli
GTCAGGACGGTTCCTGAAATACAGAACTTGACTTCGGTTTTGATGTTTGAGCGATGGGAACTCCCAAGTCCCCCTTTCCGTGCTCCCCTTCCCCGGGCACCTGGCGGGCTGGCGGAATCCGGCTCGTCCCGGGCGCCCGGCCGCGCAGGCAGCTCAGCCCGGGGGGGGCCCTCGCTGGGGCCGTGTCTGCGCCTCTCGGGAAGCCGCCCGCGCTTTCGGAGGCCTCCTGTGTGCGCCACACATTCTCCACGTTTGCTCGTTCCCGTGCGGTATCGTCGCTCGGCATCCAAGCCGAATCCTGAGCGGGGCTGGATCCGCCTTCCCGGGGCGCACGCGGCAGTGAAGACGCCGCTGGTTTCCGGAGAGCGAGGACGCGGCGACAGGACAGGGCCCCCGAGAACGTCTTGGGCGGACGGCCCCAGGTAGGTCATGCTTTCATTTTCAGATACAAGGAACGAGAACGGAGGACACGACAGTATTCAGTGCCACACGTCTGAGCTTACGGAGCCTATGGGCTGTCTAAGGAGAGAAACAGAGAAGGCGATTATATCCATGCGACAGTGTCCGTGCCGAGCAGGTCCAGGCTGCAGCCCCCCCGCCCCCTCC
>NW_012137984.1:0-341 GCF_000956105.1 Propithecus coquereli
AAACTTTATAAAACCTTACTAAAACCTTATAAAAATTAGGGAAAAAGGGATTGTAGTCTTCAATGTAAAATGTAAAATTAAAAAATTTAGAAAAAACAAAATAGTACAAAATATTTGTGATCTAGGACTAGGCAAATATTTGGCACCAAACATATAATCCATAAAAGCAAAAGTAGATCAACCAGACCTCACCAAAATTAAAAAATTTTGCTGTGTAAAAGACTCTTGAGGCAATGGTAGTGCTACTTTTGGATGAGTGGGTTGCAGAAAGGCTACTATGAGTATTGAGGGGCTGTAGGAAGAAGAGTCCAGTCGGGATGTCTGGTACTTGGTCGTCTCAC
>NW_012137984.1:4005-6385 GCF_000956105.1 Propithecus coquereli
AACATTAATCTTGTTCAGTAAGAAAATTTGGAAAAAGTTAGATCATGGCAAGTCTTAGATATCAGTGGTTTGTACTTAATTTCCTAGGTCAGAGGTTAGTAAACTTTTTCTGTAAAAACAAAACAAAAAATCCAGATAGTAAATATTTCCAGCTTTGTGGATTGTGACGGTCTC
Source organism: Propithecus coquereli (assembly GCF_000956105.1). Lineage (NCBI taxonomy): Eukaryota > Metazoa > Chordata > Mammalia > Primates > Indriidae > Propithecus > Propithecus coquereli. Next base: position 4,180 of record NW_012137984.1, read on the forward strand.
TGTCACAAACACTTCACTTTGCCATGACAGCATGAGAATAGCCATAGACAATGTATAAACAAATGTATTCCAATAAAACTTTATTTACAAAACCAGACAGTGAGCCTGATTTGGCCTGTAGGCTGTAGTTTGCCAACCCCTGGTCTAGGTGACAGGGAATGAATCTAGCATTTTGTCATATCATTTCTTCACTTAGAAATATTCTGCTTTATAAATTGGTTAGCTTACAGCTAACCCCAAACTATATTCTTTGATTAAGTCATTTAATAAATATTCGAGTGTCTGCTGTCTTTAAGCACAGTTCCAGGTGCTGGAGAAACAGCTTTGAGCAAAACAGACAAACATTCCTGGCTTTAAGGAGCTAATGTTCCTTAAATCATGAGAGAGCTGTATCTGTCACTACTCTTTTGTACAAACCCTGTTCCACATAAACCACATTTATCAACGTTTGCCATAGTATGCTTAGATTTTCTGCACCCAGAGTCTCCGTACAGCATTAAATAAAGAGATGCTCTAACATAATGTATATGGATATCAGCAGGTTGTTTGAAAAAGTCCCCCTGGTATTGCCATGAACTGGATGGAGAGATGTGGCTGGAAGATAATGTGGCTCAGTGTACTGGAACCTGGGCGAAAGGCAGTACTCAGTGATGTTGATTGATGGATCACCAGCAACCTGGAGAGCAATCTCCAGTGACCTAGAGGGCCATGTCCTTGCCTCGGTGCTACCCAACCTTTCCATGGATGACTTAGATGAAAACATGGAAAGCATGCTGATCAAATTTGCAGATGACATAAAGCAAGGAGGGAGACAGCTGACAGGGCTGAGATCTAAAATGATTTCGACAGACTGGAACAATAGCCTGAATCTAACAAGATGAAACTTAATAGGGATAAATGGAGGGTCCTGCACTTGGGTTCAAAAGTCAAATTGTACACGAGATGGGGGAGAAGTGGCTAAACTGCAGTACATGGGAGAAAGCCTTAGAGATTTTGTTGACAGCAGGCGCAGTGGGAGTCCACAGTGTGATGTGAATGTCAAACATGCCAGTGCGAACCAGCTATGTTGCTATAAGGGCAGTGTCCAGGGCAAGGGAGGTGACTGAGCTATAGCACCAGGTGAAGAACAGATCATACACATGGGGTTTGGAGTTTCAGATGTTCTGAGGGACATGGACAGACTCTGTGTCGGTCAAATGGAGAAAACTCAGTGAGTAGTGAGGAAATCTAAGAGCATGGGGATTGACTAAGAAAATAAAGGTTATGCACTCGTATAGATGACTTAGGGGTTCCATATCCCTCCACAGAGCACATTGTGGGGGAAACTGGCAAAATTAACTCATTGAAACAGCCTCTGCTTCTCTAGCAGCAAAACTCTCATCTTCTCTGAGGGTGAAAGGGTGAGTAGATATTTGTTGAAATGCACACCCTCTGGGAAAAAAGATGCTCTGGGGAGTCCAGGAGTGCATGTGTAAAATTGCTTTGTTTCGGTGGGTTTCCGTACTGGTTTCATGCCGCTCTATTCCATAAGCCATGTAAAAAAATCTGCATTCAGTAACCCAGGTGTAACATAGGTGAGCAGAACGGTAGCCTCTGGCCTGCTGAGACGCTTAGTACTGAGGGCCAGATATGTGTTCCCCAAGGAACAGATTCAATCTGGATTCTCAGAGAAGCTTCAGGGAGTCATGGGCTCAAGGAAGGGAGAATTTAATTTCATTTCCTGGTTAACTCTGAAAATATGTTTTCATGCAACCCTGGTTGCTGAAAATCTTTCTAAAGCACATTTGTTTACTTTCTTGGTAAAGTGAATGAATGAATGAATAAATGTTGAATCTCTAATGTTTTTCTTTTCTTTTCTTTTTTTTTTTTTGTAAAGTGCTGATGTCACTTAATTACAGATTGTTTACAAATATGGTAACAGGATGTCCGCAAAGAGATCTTCTCACTGTAAAAGCAGCTGAGCAGTTTGGACATGAGAGAAGTGAACCATCGCAGTTAGGAGACAGGGGCCAGAACTCGGTGAGGCCAGAACTCGGTGAGGCCAGCACCACGCTGTGGACTTCCCTTCATGACCCCTTCTCGGTTCCCCAGTGGGACACCTTCCCTGCTGGGTCCTCCCAGCTCTCCTTTGAGCTCCCTTACAGCATGTGGGCTATACCTTATCTAAAATCAGAATATATCAGGTTTCTAGTAGAAAATAAACTGT
>NW_012137985.1:0-1988 GCF_000956105.1 Propithecus coquereli
AAAAATCCATGTCTTGCTACTGCTCAGATATACTGATTCAGAAATTCTGAGATCTATTTATTTGTATGTTTCTAAAGTTCCTGTACAGAGCTGAGAAACTTTATTTTAGAAATTCCTATTATGGATAAATGCTCTCCATTCTGACTCTTTCTTAAGTATGTGCTTACACTTTCATTATAGAATAACTTAGTTGGGCATAAAATTCTTCATAGACACCTGTTTTCTTCTAGCTCTTTAAAGATATTTGACTGTATCATGGCTTTCTTCTGCTGTTTTGATTCCTTTGTAGGAAACCCACTTTATCTGACCAGTTGTTTTTATTAAAAAAAACCTCTTATTGAAGTATATTACATATACAGAAAGGTACACACAGTACAAATTTACAGTTCTGTGAATTTCCACAAATTGAACCGATGTAATTGTAGGTAGGGGCCAAGGGAAAACGTCCCCTTCACCCTGTGAATCAACTGACAAAAGGCAGATTAATAGGAGAAAAGGCAGACAAATGTATTTGATCATAGTTTTCATGTCATTGGGAGCCTTCAGAATGAAGAGCCAAAGATACAGGGGAAACTGTTTTGCTTAGGTTCAACAAAGTATGGTCAGCTGTGTGGAAATACGATTGGACGAAAGTGGTACAATCTATGCTAATAGACTAAGTGGGGAAACTCAGCAAGACATGTTCTGTTTAGATTCTTCTTGGCATGTCTGTGCAGCATTCCCTCTTTCTGAGTATGGGACAGGACCCTGTCTGCAATGAGGATCTTATGGCCTACAATTAAATGAGGTAGGTCAGATAATTTCTTTATGGCCAGTTTTTACATAGAAAGGTGGAGGGAAAGTTAGAGTAATATTTTTAGGTTTTATGGCTGGCTTTGGTAGGGTTCTGTTTCTATGGCCTGCTTTCAAGAAGAGAGATTCTAATTTCTATGGCCAGCCTTAGAGGAGAATGAGGGGCCAGAGACAGCAGGGCAGGAAAAGTTCAAAGAAACACATTTGCTTCTGAAGCCTTCATTTTTGTATCGTTTTCTGAACTCCGTCATAACCAACCCCCACCCATGAAGAAACAGGGCATTACCAGCACCCACAGAACCACTGCTCTTAGACTCTCTTAGAATCATTAACCACTTTGCTAAAAATGGTAATATTATTCAGTCTTCTAATAAACTATTTACTTTTTGCCTGTTTTTGGATTTGCATTAGTGGAATTACACAATGTATACTCTTTTGTGTTTGGCTTCTTTTGCTTAACATCGTGTTTGTGAGATTTATGCACATCAATTCAAGCTGGTTTGGTTATTCTCACTTCTATATAGTATTAGGTTGGTGCAAAAGTAATTGTAGTTTAGAATCATGAATTTTAAATCATTATAACCAGGCTCAAACATGTCTTTATTAATCAAAATAACATTACAGTCAACACATTTTTGTCAACAAGAAATAAAATTTTTTATTCCTGTAGCATAAAAATGCATGCTTCGGGATTTGATGAACTCTTGGAAGGCATTTTCTGCATCCTGCTGGTTGTGGAAACGTTTTCCCTGAGAAAAGTTGTTGAGATGTTTGAGGAAGTGGTAGTCCGTTGGCAAAAGGTCAGGTGAATATGGCGGATAAGGCAAAATTTTGTATCCCTATTCATTCAACTTTTGGAGCGTTGGTTGTGTGACCTGTGGTTGGGTGTTATCATTGAGAAGAATTGAGCCCTTTCTGTTGACCAACGCCGGCTGCAGGGATTGCAGTTTTCAGCATCTCATCGATTTGCTGAGCATACTTCTCAGATGTAATGATTTCACCAGGATTCAGAAAGCTATATTGCATCAGACCAGCAGCAGACCACCAAACAGTGACTCTGACCTTATTTTGGTGCAAGTTTCGCTTTGGGAAGTACTTTGGAGTTTCTTCTTGGCATAACTACTGAGCTGGTGACCTCTGGTTGTTGTATACAGTCGTCCACTGTTTGTCGCACGTTATAATCTGATTGTCATTGT
>NW_012137985.1:12503-12811 GCF_000956105.1 Propithecus coquereli
CTCTCTCACGCTCTCTATCTCTATCTCTCTGTCTCATTATAAATGGCTTGCCTGGCATAAGATTTATCTTTGGCAGACACAGTACTAGATTTCAGTCCATGTATAAGAATAGTTCATTATTTGTAGAGTCCAAAAAGTCAAAAATTTATATTACCTTGTTTTTGTGCCTCAGTTGAACCCTAGATTTCTCTATAAGAAGGTAAGGATGATATTTTTACTTATTACCTTGTTTTGTTGTAAGTTAATACATGTAAAGGGACCTAGCAAGTACTGAAAAATGTCAAGGTAACAGTATTGTTATAAATAGT
>NW_012137986.1:0-316 GCF_000956105.1 Propithecus coquereli
AAAGACATCTGGAAAAACCTGGCTAAATATAGGCATGCATGCCAATATGTCTTAAAACTTGTATTAAATTTACTGAAACTTTTGTCTTTAAAAAGTATATTGCTGTTTCTAATAATAATACTGTGAGAGTTAACTTTCACTGAACATGCATTATGTGCCAGGTGCCATGAAAAATTTGGATTTAAATATACTTTCTTTGATCATCACAACCGTTATGTAATTTGGGAATGACTAATACTATTTTATAGAAGATGAAACTATTTTTACAGAAGATGAAAGTAAGATGCCCAAGGTCCCACAGTAAATAAGTTTTGAA
>NW_012137986.1:2756-3392 GCF_000956105.1 Propithecus coquereli
GATTCTACCTTTGTGCTAAAGTAAGCTGGAAAGAAAATACCACAAAACAGGTCTACCTCAGCAAAAATGTACAGAACTCATTTAACTCTGTCTTTGGATGACAATATGGGAAGATCAAGACAGCTCCCACGAAAAATTGTTTCTTAAGACTCCACTTCAGTGAAGCCATTTTTGAAGCCTCCAGTATAACTGCCTCCTTTTCTGTTGTCCTAAAGCACTTAAGCATTTATTATAGGACCTGCCACAGTACACTATTTTAACAGATTACATGTCTCCACTAGTTGACCCAGAGCCCCATGAGAATATTGTCTTCTATTTTTACCTACTGGCATAATAACTAACACATATTTGTGGAATATATGCATTATGGATAACTAACGTTCCCAGCTTTATACTATTGGAATAATTCATTCAAAATATACAGATCCTGTGACTCTTCTAAGCTGGGTCTGGTAACTGACTTCATATCTTATCTAAATAATTAACACATTTTAAAAATAATTTTTGTTGATTTTTGCCATCAAAACTCCAAAAACCTTATCTTGATTAGGGGTCCTGATCTTGCCAAAGTTGTCATGCTAATTAACTCCTTGTGCTTATAAATCAAATGGTATTTCTCTTTCTGGACAAGAAATA
>NW_012137987.1:0-463 GCF_000956105.1 Propithecus coquereli
TCCTCCTGCTTCAGCCTCCCAAGTAGCTGGGACTACAGGCATGTGCTACCATGCCCGGCTAATTTTTTCTATATATTTTTAGTTGTCCAGCTAATGTATTTCTGTTTTTTTAGTAGAGACGGGATCTCACTCTTGCTCAGGCTGGTCTCGAACTCCTGAGGCTCAAATGATCCTCCCACCTCGGGCTTCAATATTTCCTTTACTCTAAAAGATTCCACATTTCAACTCTCTTCTCTGTCTCTTACTTCAGCATTTCAGTATTCAAACTATGACATACACATCACCAAATAAATCAATCAAGAAAATTAATTGTGCAAGCTATATTTCTTGTTTCTTTGAAGAAGAATATCTTTTCCTGGGTCTCAGCATCTGTTAGACTTATTATGTAATTTTCTAAATAATGTCATAAAATTGCCAATTTCACACCATCTTTTTATTTTACTCTTATCTACCATCAATTTAA
>NW_012137987.1:2723-3260 GCF_000956105.1 Propithecus coquereli
AAAATTCACTAAGTCTGTACCAACGGAGAAGCTGAGGTCTGCACTAATCAGAACGTATCACCACACAGGGCTGTGATGTCTGGAGGTGAGTTAATGCAAAATGCCTAGAAATTATCCTAGTCCATAGTAAGCACTCAATGAATATTAGCATCCATATAAAAATAAAACAGTGATAAAAATCTAGGAACATATTAATAAGAAACACTGAAAAAACTGAAAACATTCAGAAGAAAAATTTCAGACTGATGAATGATTTGAAAGCTTTTTCATATGGCAAATTAATAGTAAAGACACAGTGATATTTAGGCTGAAGAAGAAAAGCCTTAAAGAAACTCTGGTACAAAATGTCAAATATATATTCAATCAATTAATATTTTTGTGGTCATTTTTTGTGGGAGATGCCATAATTGATATTAAAAGGGAAATAAAGAATAAATAATGCATAATTTCTGGCTGCAAGGAACTAAATTTTACTGGGGTAAAAGAGAATATATAAAAATAAATATGCCATGGAGTTCTACTCAGCCACAAAAAACA
>NW_012137988.1:0-1346 GCF_000956105.1 Propithecus coquereli
CAGAGAGACTAGAAGACTAGGGTGCTATCTTTTTGATGTTTACATTTAAAAGAGATGACTCTAGGCCTTTAGAAAAATATATGCCTGCATTATAAAACAGACGAGAGGCTTATTTAGGCTTTAAAAAGATTTATGTATGTCTCAGAGGAGGAGAGAAAAAAAATTACAATTACCAGTTTTCTAAAGAAAATGCTCTAAGAAAAGGGAGAAGGAAATGCCTTTCCTTTTTTATGTGGGAAAATTAATTTTTTGCCTATTTTAATTTGTATTTACCCTTACATTTGAGAGAAAAATCTCTGCTTTGAACACCAATAGGTAAGCCCCCAAGCACTGAACAGGTTGAAAAACCCCAGAATGATGAAAGACCTAGTATTTTTTTACCCCCAGGAATATATCTCAGTGGAAGAGAAGAGAAAACTGGGAGAGGAGAGAGTCATTGATGTAGGTTCAGGACAATGGGATGCTACTAGGTAGAGCCAAAGAATTCCCAATTTTATGATGAGATAGGATCACAGACATGATTTATTCCCCACTTCCCATGTGAAACTCCAGGAGTGTAACATGCCAACATCTGCAGCCTTGCAGTAGAAATGGCCACAGGTCAGATATAATTGTGAAGAAATTTCTATGTTTCTTGCAGTCCAGATTGGCTGTCTGAGAATGGTGTAGGTTTTGAATATCTAGAGACTTCTAGTGAACATGAAAGAAGTGTGGAAATAATCTGAGGAGGACCCAGTGGCTTTGAAAGGACTCAGTGTTTTAGATGACAGCATATATCCCTGGTAGCTTTGGCATCAGCGAACAGATCAGAGAGCAGACATCAACAGATGGGATTGATGACAAAGTCAGAGACATCTCGGCAGAGGCCATAATAGGCAGAGAAAGGTTGTGAAACAAACATGAACCCTAATGTGACAATTTAAAATATACCACTATCTACAGTATGGATAGTCCACAGGAAAACAGATGATGAAGGTGAAATCTAGATTTTTTTTCTTTAGAGAATACTGAGAAAAAATCAAGAAGTAGCTGACTTTACCACTGACATTCAAGTTTGTTTCCTTCTGCAAGTTGAAATATGGAGAGTAAAGTTTGGTAAAAGGTAACACAAGTAATATCTTTGTGCAGCAGATCTTATGACTTTGGTAATTGTAGTATCCTAAGTAGGGCCAGATATGAGAGTCCAAAGTAGTGCATATCTGCCTCAAGGACTAATATTAACCCTGGATGGGAAAGGGAATGAGTCAGCTTGAGGCCAAACCTCTAACCTTGTGAGAGGTATGAGATTGACTCAGAAATCATTGCTGAATTTCAAATAGTGGATTGTAATGAGACAGTGTAATAAC
>NW_012137988.1:6914-8248 GCF_000956105.1 Propithecus coquereli
TGAAGCATAGTATTTAGCAACAGTAGCTGTTTAATATGTTTCTTGAATGAATGAGCATATTGAAAATGTCACTGTGTAAGTAGAAGGGTAGAGTGAGGCAGAAGATGAGAGATGAGTTCTTCGGACATATGTAATAAAACTCATATTTCCAGAATTATGCCCCTTCTTTCCTTCCTTCCTTTTTTCCTCCTTTTATTTCAGAATATTATGGGGGTACAAATGTTTTGATTACATGATTTGCTTTTGTGCAGTTTGAATCAAAGTTATAAGTGTGCCCATCACCAAGGTAGTGTGCATTGTATGTGTTAAGTGTAAATATACTCATCCCCTCCTCCCCACCTTACTTGGTTTCCATTGAGTTTTACTAGCATAATTAGTTCCAGTTTAATAGTGAGTACATGTGGTGTTTGCTTTTCCATTCTTGCGATGCTTCATTTAGAAGAATGGTCTCTAGTTCCATCCTGGTTGCTACAAAAGGTATTAGTTCACCATTTTTATGGCTGCATAGTACTCCATGGTATAAATATACCACATTTTGTTAATTCACTCACGTATTGATGGGCACTTGGGTTGATTCCACATCCTTGCAACGTGAATTGTGCTGCCATAAACATTCAAGTGCAGATGTCTTTTTTATATAATGTCTTTTTTTCCTTTGGGTAGATGCCCAATAATGGGATTGCTGAATCAAATGGTAGTTCTACTTTCAGCTCTTTGAGGTATTTCCATATTACTTTCCACAGAGGTTGTACTAGTTTGCAGCCCCACCAGCAGTGTATAAGTGTTCCCTTCTCTCCACGTCCACGCCAGCATCTGTTGTTTTGGGACTTTTTGATAAAAGCTACTCTCACTGGAGTTAGGTGATATCTCATTGGGGTTTTGATTTGTACCTGAGGATTAGAGACATTGAGCATTTTTCGTATGTTTATTGGCCATTAGTCTATCTTCTTTTGAAAAGTTTCTGTTCATGTCTTTTGCCCACTTTTTTATGGGGTTTGTTTGAACTTTTCTTGCTAATTTGTTTGAGATATTTATAGATTCTGCTTATCAGCCCTTTATAGGATGTATAGCATGTGAATATTCTCTCCCATTCTTTAGGTTGTCTATTTGCTCTACCGGTTGTATCTTTGACTATACAGAAACCTTTTTTTTTTTAATCAGGTCCCATTTATTTATTTTTGTTGTTGCTGTGGTTGCTTTTGGGGTCTTCTTCATAAATTCTTTGCCTAGTCCAATATATAGAAGAGTTTTTCCTACATTTTCTTCTGGAATTACCATGGTTTCATGCCTTACATTTAAATCTTTTATCCATCTTGAATTAATTTTTGTGAGTG
>NW_012137989.1:0-304 GCF_000956105.1 Propithecus coquereli
AAATGACATTTTAATTGGACTCGATGAAATATGATAGTATTAAATAATATTCAATACTTACTAACCCCTTACAATGTGCCAGAGACAGTGCTAAGCGATATATGTGGATCTTTTCATCTCACCCTCACAACAATCCTATGAAGTACTTACCATTATTTTCCCCTTTTTTAGAGAAAGCTCAAAACAGTGAAGAAAACTTATGTCTTCTGTATGTCCCATACAATTTTCATATGTTGCAATTTTTTTCTTGGAAAAAAGTCAGCAGCCCCTTATTTAGTAATTCCTCATCTTTAAGAATTTTAAG
>NW_012137989.1:1994-3428 GCF_000956105.1 Propithecus coquereli
TACCTTAATAAAATTGGGGAGGAAATCCTGAAAAGAGATGTAATGCTTTATAGCCTATTGTCAAAGGAAATAAATTTACTCTAAAGTTGCAAAAAAAGAAAACAACAAACAAAGATTTCTTCTCCCCTTCCCCATCATATGTACACAGTCAGACAAGAAATCTGTTTCTAAATCCTTGCAGAAAGGAAGAGGCCAGGCGGGGAATAAAAGTCTTGGTGGAAGGAGCTTTTGAAAATAGAGCCCCTCTCTCACTCCATCTTTGGATGTTAATCATGGAAATGTGCCGTGTGTGAAAAAGATAGAAAACTTGAGAACCACGCATTAAGTATCTGAACACACAAGTTAGATTCTTTGATAAGGTTAGTTTTAGGAAAGATAGTAACTCCTACCTTATAAGCTAACAATGTTGATAGCCTTTTACCATGCAGAGATGGGATGATGCTACTTAGGCGTGGTTTGAACCTGTACCTGAGTTTAGGTAGTAACAATTCCTGTTAGGGCATATGCCTGCTGTGTTCCAGTATTACCAAGACAACATTCATGATGGAACCACACTAACACAGACAACAGAAGAGTTTTATCAAGATGCACGTGAACGTTAGCTTTAAGATTGGCAGAATTACTGACCACTTTATTATCTTTACTCATATATGGAAAGAAATGTCACTATTCATAACAAGAATTGTTCTTTTGTACTTCTAAAATACATCCTATGATAAATTGCATTTTACTTTATCCCAGTCAAGTACCAGTTTTAAGCCCCAAAAGACATCAAGTATGGACGTTTTCTCTGCTTTCTTTTAGGAAGCAATTGGATAGCATGGGATACTGCCTGAAGGGACAGAAGCAAGACCTAATGAGCCAGTTAAAAGGTCAAGAGAATTCTCACCTTTTTGCATTATTACTACTAATGCCTTAGATATTTGACTATTAACACTAGTAAGAGAGTAGCACAATAAAAAATACAGAATTTGGACAGGACTATAAAAAAAGTAAGCTTAATATCTTTGCAAAGTTAAATGTCTCCACCTTCTCAGGGTTACTAATGCTGTTTTCCCATGGCTTCTTGGAAAATACCGCTGTTTTCTTTGGGTTCTTTCCAAGTGCTTTATTGAGGGGGCAATATGGAAGAAGAGGGGAGTGTTGTAAACCACTTAATTATGGAAAGACCAGGTGTGCTGATCTCAATACACTTCTGTTTCTACATAAATTCTCATGAATGTAATTGCAGAGGAGGAAGGATGGTCAGAAAATGTAGCGTTGGTCATTTGCTGATTGTTCTAGCACAATAATTCTCAAATATTTTTATCCTATAGAGTTGTCTTTATACCCTAAACTAGTGCTTCTGAAACTATCAGTAATGAAGGACCCAAATTTTTAAATGTCCAATTTATTGCAGACCAGTGCTTTTGTAAAATACAGTAAAAATAACAC
>NW_012137990.1:0-1148 GCF_000956105.1 Propithecus coquereli
ATTATATATATCTAAAATCTATTTAAATATATGTAATATTCTATACTCTTAGTAGCTCATTATGTTACTTTACATTCCTTCCTCTATTTCTTTATCTTAATCTAAAATAACTTTTTTTCTGCCTGAAAAGTTCACTTTAATATTTCTTTTAGGGTGTGCTGTTGGAAATAAATTCTCTCAGGTGTGTACGTGTGCCAAGATGTCTGTAACCTCCATTTCTTTACTATTTCTGGTAGACATAGAATTTGAGGTTAATAGTTATTTTAAGGACTTTAAAACAAATTTTCTTCTTTTTCTATCATTTCCATTGTAAAGTCAACTGTCATCTTCACTGTGGAAATTTTGAAGTAGTATGTCATTGTTCTTTTAGGCGCTTTTGAGATTATTTTCAATATTTTTGATTTTTAGTATTTTACCTCTGATGTGCTTTCACATAGTTTTCTTTGTATTTATCCTGTTCTGAAATCTATGGCTTGATGCTTTTCACCAGCTTTAGAAATTCTTGACCAAAACCATTCTAAATGTACTTTCTGCACCGTTCTCTCTCCTCCCTTTAAAGTATTTTCAAATTGCATGCGTGTTTGAATTTTCATAGCATTACAAATATGCTTCTGCTCTTATATGTATTTTCCACTTATTTTGGTCTTTGTGCTTTAGTATGAATCTCTTCTAGTCAATTGTCTTTGAGTTAATGAATCTTACACTTTTCTTTGTTTAATTATGCTATTAAACCCATTTATTTAAGTCCTAAGTTTAGTTATTTTATTTTTTGATACTAGGCTTTCCCTTTGATTTTTTTCATTCCAAGTAACTTGGTAAAATTATCTATTTTGGCATATATGTTCTTGAGCATCTTAATCACACTTATTTTAAAGTCTACGTTTGATTATATTAACATCTAGATCTCCCATGGGTCTTTTTCTACTGTCTGTTTTTTTTTTTATGTTGCTTTATAATTACTTGGTCCTACCTTTTAATAGATCTGATAATTATTGATTAAATAGCACTTTTTAAAACATATAACACTTATCTACGGTTTGGCTACAGTTATCTCTTTTCAGAAAGTATTTTCTTTTCTTTCTGGTAGGCAGTTAGCAAAAGTGAAGATCATCTTTAATCTAGCCTGGAATTGATCTAGTTCAAACCTC
>NW_012137990.1:6299-6696 GCF_000956105.1 Propithecus coquereli
TATAACTCTATACAAGTGTTAACAAAACACTTATTTGTTAGAGTTGGAGGCGGGGTGGGGAAACTGCAGCCTCAAGGGTGGCCCTCCAGATCCCCAAGTATGGCCCCTCGATCAAATCCAAACTTCACGAGATAAATCTCTTTACTAAAAGGATGTGTTCTGTAAAATTTGAATTCAGTCAAAAGGCTGCACTTAAGGATCCAGAAGGCCATATGTGGCCCCATGGCCACAGGTTCCCCACCCCTATTTGCACTTAAAACCTTCATAGAAAGGCACAAGGACAGGCGTAAGGAAACAGCCGAAGTCAGGTGCCGTGTGGGGGCTGCTGGTTAGTAAGAAACATAGACAAGGACTCAGGACAGGAGGACTCAGGGTAGGAAACTATCTGGCTAAACTA
>NW_012137991.1:0-418 GCF_000956105.1 Propithecus coquereli
CTCGCTCTTGCTCAGGGTGGTTTCGAACTCCTGAGCTCAAACAATCCGCCCGCCTCGGCCTCCCAGAGAGCTAACACTTGTATTTTTAATAAGGGTTTTTTTTAAAAACTCAATTTTCCCAGAGCCCATAATAAAAGAGATAAGTGATAGTTTCTTTAAATTTTTTAAATATTCAATGTGCAGAATAACACCCTTGGGTAAGGACACCCTTGGGTAAGTCTGTGGATAGCAAGGACTCTCCAACAGTTTGAAAGCCCCTGGACCACTGGGCCACTGAGTGCCTGGCCAGCTCCATCATCCTTTGGGTTAACCAGTACAGATTATGAAGGGCAGTGTGTTAGTCCTTAACTCAAATAAGGTTTTGAAAGAGCGGTCAGGAGCATAACTTCTGGGCCCCACATTCGGTGTTAGTAGTTCC
>NW_012137991.1:13684-14926 GCF_000956105.1 Propithecus coquereli
CACACACACACGCACACGCACCCACACGCGCACACACACATGCACGCACACACGCACATACACCCACATGCACATACACACACACACAGCGTCTGGAGAGATACTATTAATGGTTTGGTTTGGTTTGGTATATATTGCTCAGATTCTTCGTACATCCTAAAATATCTGCCTAGCTATACATATAATTTTCATTTTTTAAACCAAAAATGGAATTATACTAAATAGTTCTGCAACTTGCTTTTCTTGTTTAATGTACTGTGGGTATTTTTCTATATTAGTATTTCATTTCTATCAATGGCTATACAATATTCTACTGAATGAATGTGCTATAATTTATCATTTCTTATAATGATAGCAATATGTTTTTTTCTTCAACATCACAAATATTGCTGGAAACAACTATTTTTTTATTTGTGCTAATGTATTTCCAGTATCATTTCCTAGAAACAGAAATTGTTAGAGCAAAAAGTTTTGCCTGTTTTAAAATGTAATAGAGTTTGCCTATTCCCCCCAAAACATTGTACCAATTTATAAAGTCACTAACAGAGTATCAGACTATTTGCCTACACCTTCGACACAGATATTGGGTTTTAAAAATTCCTCTGGTGTCATATTTGTTTGTTTGTATTTTTTTTTTCAGTCTCACTCTGCTGCCCTGAGTAGAGTGCCATGGCATCAGCCTACCTCACAGCAACCTCAAACTCCTGGGCTCCAGCAATCCTCCTGCCTCAGCCTCTCAAATAGCTGGGACTACAGGCACACACCACGACTCCTGGCTAATTTTTCTATTTTTAGTAGAGTCAGGGTCTCACTCTTGCTCAGGCTGGTCTCGAACTCCTAAGCTCAAGTGATCCTCCTGTCTTGGCCTCCCAGAATACTAGGATTACAGGCGTGAGCCACCGCACCTGGCCTCACCTTTGTGACAACAGCAGAAACATGGAGAAAATGGTGTCCCCCGACAGAGGAGTTTAGGTTCCAACACTACGTACAAGGGTAACACACCTAGACAAGGGTAGTTGTGAAGAAAAAGAGAGGTAGAGATATAGAGACAGACAGACAAATGGATGGACAGACAGATGGATGGATATATGTATGGATAATGGATACATAGAGATATGAAATCACATTTGATTCAGCTGAACATTTTTAGAACAAGCACACAGCTTTAAATATCCTAAAGCCAAGTGCCATGAATATATTGGATGGTTTCAGTAGTGAGAAAAATACTTTATATATAAAAAT
>NW_012137992.1:0-364 GCF_000956105.1 Propithecus coquereli
ATGTAACCCAGTCCTGGTCGATGAAATATAATGAGAATTATAATAGAGGGCTTGGGAAAGATTTTTCTCCCTGTTAAAAGGTAAGAGAAATACAATAATCCCTAGCCCCAACTGCAATACCCTAATTCCTAATTTGGATGATGTCATGTGAAAATGTGATGCCTGGTGCTGTGGTAGCCGTCTTGTGACCATGAGGAAAAACAGCACGTATGCACTGTGAATGGCAGAGAGGAATGACCGAAGAAGTCTGAGCTCTTAATGACATTGTCGGTATTAATGATGATATCTCTTAAGCATTGATACCAGATTGGTAGTCTTTTTAATTTTTTAATTAATGTGAAAAACTATAGATTAATTTCGTTTA
>NW_012137992.1:3734-4075 GCF_000956105.1 Propithecus coquereli
CCAAGAGATATCACTATATACCTATTAGAATGACTAACATTAAAAATGCTAAATGCAAACACTGGCATGGATGCAGGCAAACTAAATCTCTCAGATATTGCTGGTGGCAATGTCAAAGGGTATAGCCACTCTGGGAATCTGGTAGTTCCTTAAAAGTTAAATGTACATGTGCTGTAACAACTGAACAACAGCATGTCTGGGCATTGACCCTAGAGAAGTGAAAACTTACGTTTACACAAAAACTGGATACAGATCTGTTTGTAATAGCTCAAAACTGGAAATGACCCAAATACTCTTCAACAGGTGAATGGTTGAACACACAACCATTCTAGAATACTACC
>NW_012137992.1:6880-8166 GCF_000956105.1 Propithecus coquereli
TTAACTACTAATAGCCTACTATTAACCAAAAGCCTTAACAATAACATAAGCAATCAATTAACACATATTTTGTATGTTATGTGTATTATATGCGGTATACTTACAATAAAGTAAGCTAGAGAAAAGAAAATGTTATTAAGAAAATTTAAGGAAGAGAAAATATATTTATTATTCATTAAGTGAAAGTGGATCATCATAAAGGTCTTCATCACTTCACGCTGAGTAGGCTGAGGAGGAGGAAGAGGTTGATCTTGCTGTCTCAGGGGTAGCAGAGACAGAAGAAAATCTGGGTATAAGTGCACCCTCATAGTTCAAATCCATGTTGTTCAAGGGTCAACTGTATATCTAACTAAATGTTCCAGCAGCATTTGTTTAAAAGATTATCCTTTACTCATTGAGTTTCCCTTTTTAAAAAGTCAATTGACATATATGTGTGGGTCTATTTTTTGAACTTTCTAGTGTGTTCCATTGATCTATACATCTACCCCTGTGACGATACAACAGTCTTGATTACCACAGGTCTATAATAAACCTCATATATAAACTTGCATAGTGTAAGTTCTCCAACTTTATTCTTTTTCAAATGTTTTTGACCATTCTGTATTTTTGAACTTCCATAAAAATTTTAGAATCAGTTTGTCAATTTCTAAAAAAAAAAAAATAAGCCTGCTGATATTTTTATTGGGCTTGCATGGAATCTATAGATCAATCTGGGGAGAATGGACATCTTAACAATATATTTTTTTTTGTTTCAGCATATTATGGGGGTACAGATGTTTAGGTTACATGTGTTGCTCTTACCTCAATCTTAACAATATTGAGTCTTCTGATTTATGAGCATGTATACCTCTTAATTTTTCAGGTCTTTTAAATTATTTCAACAATATATACTTTTTTTTTTTTTTTCAAGACAGAGTCTCACTTTGTCGCCTAGGCTAGCCTGCTGTGGCTTCATCATAGCTCACAGCAACCTCAAACTCCTGGGCTCAAGTGATCCTCCTGCCTCAACCTCTCAAGTAGCTGGGACTACAGGCCTGCGCCACCACGCCCAGCTAATTTTTCTATTTTTAGTAGAGACGGGTATCACTAGAGTATCACTCTCGCTCAGGTTGTTCTCAAACTCCTGAGGTCAAGCAATACTCCCACCTCAACTCCCAGAGTGTGAGGATTACAAGCATGAGTCACCGCACCCGGCCCAGCTTTTTTTTTTCTTGGTAGATTTCTTAGAATTTTCTACACAGATAGTCATGTTATCTGTGAATAGAGACTATTCTATGCCTTTCTTT
>NW_012137992.1:10886-11370 GCF_000956105.1 Propithecus coquereli
GGTAGCAGAGACAGAAGAAAATCTGGGTATAAGTGCACCCTCATAGTTCAAATCCATGTTGTTCAAGGGTCAACTGTATATCTAACTAAATGTTCTAGCAGCATTTGTTTAAAAGATTATCCTTTACTCATTGAGTTTCCCTTTTTAAAAAGTCAATTGACATATATGTGTGGGTCTATTTTTTGAACTTCCTAGTGTGTTCCATTGATCTATATATCTACCCCTGTGACGATACAACAGTCTTGATTACCACAGGTCTATAATAAACCTTACATATAAACTCGCATAGTGTAAGTTCTCCAACTTTATTCTTTTTCAAATGTTTTTGACCATTCTGTATTTTTGAACTTCCATAAAAATTTTAGAATCAGTTTGTCAATTTCTAAAAAAAAAAAAATAAGCCTGCTGATATTTTTATTGGGCTTGCATGGAATCTATAGATCAATCTGGGGAGAATGGACATCTTAACAATATATTTTTTTTT
>NW_012137992.1:11420-11807 GCF_000956105.1 Propithecus coquereli
TTATCTGTGAATAGAGACTATTCTATGCCTTTCTTTCCAATCCGCATGCCTTTGTTATTTCTTTTTCTTTTATTACTACATTTGCTCTAACCTTCTTCACAGCGATGAAGTGGTGAGAGCAGATATACTTGCATTGTCCTCAACCTTAGACGAAAGTCTCTCAGATAAAAAGCCTCTTTTTGTTGGCGTGTTTTCGGTTTTTTGTATTTTCAGTGGGAAGTTTCTAACTACAAATTACATTTCTTTAATAGCCATTGAGCTACTCGGATTATCTGTGTCTTCTTGAGTGATCTGTGGAGCATGGTTTCTTTCAAAGAATTTTTCCATTTCATTTAAGTTGTCAAATATATTGGCAAAAAGTCATTTGTAATATTTTCTTATTTTTTA
>NW_012137992.1:11857-12390 GCF_000956105.1 Propithecus coquereli
AGCATATTATGGGGGTACAGATGTTTAGGTTACATGTGTTGCTCTTACCTCAATCTTAACAATATTGAGTCTTCTGATTTATGAGCATGTATACCCCTTAATTTTTCAGGTCTTTTAAATTATTTCAACAATATATACTTTTTTTTTTTTTTTCGAGACAGAGTCTCACTTTGTCGCCTTGGCTAGCCTGCTGTGGCTTCATCATAGCTCACAGCAACCTCAAACTCCTGGGCTCAAGTGATCCTCCTGCCTCAGCCTCCCAAGTAGCTGGGACTATAGGCCTGCACCACCACGCCCAGCTAATTTTTTTATTTTTAGTAGAGACGGGTATCACTAGAGTATCACTCTCGCTCAGGTTGTTCTCAAACTCCTGAAGTCAAGCAATACTCCCACCTCAGCTCCCAGAGTGCGAGGATTACAAGCATGAGTCACCGCACTCGGCCCAGCTTTTTTTTTTCTTGGTAGATTTCTTAGAATTTTCTACACAGATAGTCATGTTATCTGTGAATAGAGACTATTCTATGCCTTTCTTT
>NW_012137992.1:15680-16059 GCF_000956105.1 Propithecus coquereli
ACCTCTTTGCTGTTTGGAGGTTCACTTTATATTAGGGTCTGTTCCAATCTCCCAACCTGTGCAGGCCAAAGGCTTTTCGTCTTCCCCTTTAAACCTAAGCTCAGGCTTTCTGGGAGAGTTCGTGTCTCAGCTAATTAGATAGCTAACAACATTTAAAAAAAAATCTTTTTCATTATATTATGTTAAAATCCCTAGAAATAATTTCATCTAGCATACACTCATGTTGTTTAGACACTTCTACATATATTTTAAACTCTCATGATTTTTACATGTGTGTGTATATCTACCACTATTTAATCTATAAACTTCTAAAAGGTATGAACTATTTTTGTTCGCTTGTTTGAAATAATGCCCAGCCCAATGTGACTCAGAAGTAAAT
>NW_012137992.1:17509-18782 GCF_000956105.1 Propithecus coquereli
GTAGGAGCTGTGTCAATCAAGACGGAAGGTGCTGAACATCAGGAAGTGCTGGTTTGCTCCCAGTTCTGACTCTTGACTGCACAGCTCTGTTACTGTTTACATGCACACTGCCCTTCCATGTGAAATAATGGCTCTAGCACCACGCTGTAAGCTCCTACTGCATTCTTTCTGCCACACTCCCAAAAGCCCAAAACCTTTTCGGAGCACCCTGGGGATTTCATAGGTCTGTATAGAAGAATAATCTGTTCATTGGGCTTGGCTATTCTGTAGGACATAAATCAACATCATATGTACGTGATGGAACATCATACAGCATTAGCTCG
Organism: Propithecus coquereli; assembly: GCF_000956105.1. Classification (NCBI taxonomy): domain Eukaryota; kingdom Metazoa; phylum Chordata; class Mammalia; order Primates; family Indriidae; genus Propithecus; species Propithecus coquereli. The sequence goes on from NW_012137992.1 coordinate 17,833, forward strand.
TTCAGAGTCCTCAGGCTGAGCTTGTCAGAACAAAGAGCACCACACCTTGAATAAACTATTAATAATTGCGTGGTTATCCCAGAGGGAGATGAGTCTACCCAGAGTCCTCCTCAATTCGGCCCCAGGCTGTTTATCCAGGACCTTCTGTGTACAGAGTTTAAGATCAGAGACTTTTATTTTTTATTTATTTATGTATTTATTTAAGGACAGAGTATCTCACTCTGTCACCCTGGGTAGAGTGCAGTGGCATCATCATAGCTCACTGCAACCTCAAACTTCTGAGCTCAAGTGATCCTCCTGCCTCAGACTCCTGAGTAGCTGGGACTACAGGTGCGCACCACCATGCCCGGCTAATTTTTCTATTTTTAGTAGAGATGGGGTCTTGCTCTTGCTCAGGCTGGTCTCCAACTCCTGAGCTCAAGTGATCCTCCCGCCTCAGCCTCCCAGAGTGCTAGGATTACAGGTGTGAGCCACCGTGCCCCGCAAGGTCAGAGACTTATAATGTTTCTTTCACATGTGGATAGGGAAGACAAACTCTAAAATCATAAGGGACACCCTTAAATCTAATTCCACAAACTAAATACCTGTCAGGAGGCAAACAATTCAGAGCATAGCACTTGTGGGCTAAATCCAAGCATGTGACATAATTAAAGAAACTATCAATGTGTCTCCATAGAATGCATTTTCATTTTTCTGTAATAAAGACATGCCTATCTAATCCATCTGACATTATCTAATCCATCACTGTTTTTTTTAATCCATCACTTTTTAAGGAATGAGGTTGTGACTGAAGCTTTCGAGCATGCCCCCATATATAGTTCCCAAAAATGGAACCTAAGGGCTGCTTTGGAGGGAAGCCCCCAATTCCTATATCCTTGACATCAAAGAATAGTCCAGCTGCATCTGAAAAGATTGTCTTCCTCAGTGGAGTGCCCAATGTGGGGTGCAGT
>NW_012137992.1:18832-19697 GCF_000956105.1 Propithecus coquereli
TATTTATTTATGTATTTATTTAAAGACAGAGTATCTCACTCTTGTCACCCTGGGGAGAGTGCAGTGGCATCATCATAGCTCACTGCAACCTCAAACTCCCGGGCTCAAGTGATCCTCCTGCCTCAGACTCCTGAGTAGCTGGGACTACAGGTGCGTACCACCACGCCTGGCTAATTTTTCTATTTTCAGTAGAGATGGGGTCTTGCTCTTGTTCAGGCTGGTCTCCAACTCCTGAGCTCAAGTGATCCTCCCACCTCAGCCTCCCAGAGTGCTAGGATTATAGGTGTGAGCCACCGTGCCCGGCAAGGTCAGAGACTTATAATGTTTCTTTCACATGTGGATAGGCAAGACAAACTCTAAAACCATAAGGGACATTATTAAATCTAATTCCACAAACTAATTACCTGTCAGGAGGCAAACAATTCAGAGCATAGCACTTGTGGGGTAAATCCAAGTGTGTGACATAATTAAAGAAACTATCATGTGTCTCCAAATAATGCATTTTCATTTTTCTGTAATATACACATGCCGATCTAATCCATCTAACATTATCTAATCCATCACTATTTTTTTTAATCCATCACTTTTTAAGGAATGAAGTTGTGACTGAAGCTTTTGAGCATGCCCCCATATATAGTTCCCACAAATGGAACCTAAGGGCTGCTTTGGAGGGCAGCCCCCAATTCCTATATCCTTGACATCAAAGAATAGTCCAGCTGCATCTGAAAAGATTGTCTTCCTCAGTGGAGTGCCCAATGTGGGGTGCAGTGGGTGATGCGCAGTGGAAAAACTCATGGAATGGTGAAGGGGACAACCGTCTAGCCAGCCAGGTGGGCCAAACCAGAGGTAAGGCAGCTGGGTCATG
>NW_012137993.1:0-449 GCF_000956105.1 Propithecus coquereli
GGAAGATAGCCATGGTCTCAGGCAATCTCTTGTACTGTTCCCTCCATCAAACATCTGAAGAGAGAAAGTGTTTTAGTTTTGAGGGCAGCTGTCTCACAAAGGACTTAATGGGGAAAAAGCATTCACATAGAGTGTGGGTTGAAAGTCCTGAGTCCAAATCCTAGTTCTGCTCCTCATCCTTTGTGTAGTATTAGATGTGCTACTTAGCTTCTTTGTGCCTCAGTTTCCCAAACTGTAAAATGAGGATAGGAGTAATTATTGTGTAAATCTGTTGTGTTGATTGAGTATACCGTACACATAACACACAAAGACTCCATGACCACTGTTAACACTCATTATTATTTATGTTTGGGTTTTTTTATACCTGATTTCAGTAATTCTCACAAACACCATGTTGAGGGAGGCCCTAAGGGTTCATGTAACTAGCCCAAGATGAGACAGCCAATCAT
>NW_012137993.1:1929-2686 GCF_000956105.1 Propithecus coquereli
TTGCATTTCTTATCGTTATTTGTTCTGATACTTCTGCCACAGCAATGAATCCCAAAATTCTGAAGACTGCCCTAGTGCTGTGAAATATTAAAGGTGCTCTTCCCAACTGACACCAGAGATTGTCTTGACCTGGAGGGAGAATAAAAGACAAGGATGGTGTAAGTCCATACACACAATACTTAACCATGTCTTTGACTGAAAGAAGAGGTATTGTAGGTTCTCATGGACTCTGGGAGGTGAGGAGATGGCCCAGCTTCTGAGACTCTAGTCTCTTTGATAGTTTGCAAAGATCTGAGTAGTGAAAGGCCACTGTATGACCAAGCAGTCTTTGTGTGTTTGATCACCAACTGCAAAATTTTAAAGGAAAGGGAACTTCAAATGAAAGTATTTCAGACCTGTTGTCAATTTCTCACCCTCTACTTCTCTTGTTGTATGCACTATGCACTCCATTTGTAATCTCCTAAGTGTTTTGGCTACTGGGGGAATTTTTTAAAAGAACTCCTACATTTGATTAGAACAAAGGTGAACAAAGGTACATAGAAAGAGAAGGACTGTTTGACCCTTGAACAACATGGGTTTGAGCTGTGTGGGTCCACCTATACGTGGATTTTCTTACACCTCTGCCACCCGAGACAGCAAGACCAACCCCTCCTCTTCCTCCTCCTCCTCCTCAGCCTACTCAATATAAAGATGACAAAGATGAAGACTTTTATGATGATCTACTTCCACTTAATAAATAGTAAATATATTTTCTTAA
>NW_012137994.1:0-371 GCF_000956105.1 Propithecus coquereli
TAGCAGTAACCAGTTAGAAGTTCTTATGGAAAAAAATTCACACAAAAGCTGTGAAAACAACATTTGTAGCCTGAAAATAAAATGCCTGAGATAATCCTAACAAGAAATGCATGGGACCTACATGGAAAAATATTAATAAATATCACTAAAAAAATCAATTTCCCTTTTGGAAAATGTAAATGAAGAATGACCATCAAGAGACAATTTATTAAAAAAAAAGAAATACAGGTGGCCAATAAATATGATCTTTCTCACTGATAACCAAAGATTTGGAAGAGAAACTAAAAATGAGATTTCATCTTAATCCTAAATTGGCAAAGATTTTAAAATAATTACATTATTCAATACTTCCTGGAATATATTAACATGGG
>NW_012137994.1:2481-3251 GCF_000956105.1 Propithecus coquereli
TCCCAAGTATCTGGGACTACAGGCATGTGCCACCATGCCCGGCTAATTTTTATATATATATTTTTAGTTATCCAGATCATTTCTTTCTATTTTTTAGTGGAGACAGGGTCTCGCTCTTGCTCAGGCTGGTCTCGAACTCCGGACCTTGAGCAATCCACTCGCCTCGGCCTCCCAGAGTGCTAGGATTACAGGCGTGAGCCACCGCGCCTGGCCATGGATGGTAAATTTTAATTCATGAAAATTATGGCTCAACAGTTCAGTTTCATTTACACCTTTCTAATCATACATCAAACTTCTTTACACATTATGCTGGATTTAAAGCACAGCCAAGTGCTTCAACTACTATGACTATTATTTTTCTTTTCGAGGCAGAGTCTTGCTCAGTTGCACGTCACCACAGCTCACTACAATCCCAAACTCATGACCTCAAGCCGTCCCCCTACCTTTACCTCCCAGAGTGCTAGGACCACAGGCATGAGCCACCACATTCAACCCGCCTACTATGTTGAATATTTTAAAAATAAATAAATTGTGAACAAAAAAATGTTTAACAAGCATCTATGTTGGACTGGACTTGATGGAGGAAAGTTTTTGGAGAGTAGAGAAGAGTTAATAAGACTGCCCTAAATAGGAAAGTTTGGTCTTTCTGAAGAGAGTAAGGAGTCAAGTAAAGATATGTTTTTTTTGAGACAGAGTCTGGCTCTGTTGCCTGGGCTAGAGTGCCGTGGAGTCAGCCTAGCTTACAGCAACCTCAAACTCCTGGGCTCAAG
>NW_012137995.1:0-1416 GCF_000956105.1 Propithecus coquereli
TTTCATCCATTATACCTTACATTTACCTTATGTTTTCACCTTTTCTTGCTTCCTCAGTAAATGACATAACCCAAGTCTAAGAAAACTTTTATCTTCACAAATATTATTTCTTGAGTCCTATAATTATTTTTGTCCTTTAATTTTTACTATTTGTCTTGCAAAATACAAACACATGCAAATATAATAGATTCTACCTTAATTACCTTAAAAACTATTTATTACTGTATACTTTTGTTATGATCATGATTGCTATTATTATTTTGCTGCAAAGCAGGAAAAACAAAGTGAATAGAATAATGAATATTTTTGCTTAAGTATGAACAAATATGGTGCTATTTAAAAATGAGTTTCTTTGGTTACTTGCTATATTGTTCTAGAACTACTTACAAAGAAATTCACTGACATTTTCTTATACTATTTTTGTGGCTCATTTGCCATTACCACTACTTCTATATTTCATATATTACCACTAACCTGGACTACTTACTGATTATACAATATACCTGCCTTTCCTACACATTTGTGTTCATGTCATTGCATTTCTTAGAAATTCCTCCCTCCGATCTACCTTTGGACATCCTATTTACTCTTCAGGTTCTACCTCAAATGCATCCTTCTTTATAAAATTTTGCTGATGAAAATAACCAACTTGCCTCACCAATTTATACTTATTTATACAGATCCTCTGACAATTATTCCATGTGGGCTTGATGTTTATGTAAATGATTTATCTCCTGTATTTCATGAGGGATGTCATATTTTGTACATTTTCTCCTCCACAATTTTCTGTTCATAGCAGCAGTTCAAAACGGGGGAATTTAATTGAGTCACTGTGTTTGAACTCTTTTCTGTTTCCATGGCAAGGCGGCTGTTACTTCCCCTATGTTTGTAGTCTTTTCTGATAAAAATAATGGCTACTCGAAGGTTTACTATATGCTGAGTATTGTCCTTTAGGACTTCATACAAATTAATTCATTTAATTTTCGTAAGAAAAGGAAGGAGTTATTATTATGATAATCCTCATTTTACAGATGAGGAAATTGAGGTGCAGAGAATTTAAGTATTCACGCAGAGTCATGCAGTTGATGGGGGAGCCATTTTCCATACCCAGATAGTTTGACTACAGAGCCCTCGCTCTCGAACACTGCTTTGTGCTGTCACAGTGCGTAGCTGCCCAGCTGCTGCTTCAGGAGCCTTGCTTATAGTAGCAACAGGACTTGATAAAAAGTATGCTTAAAACATTTTTTTTTACCCCCATAATATGCTGAAATAAAAAAAAAAAAGCCCACTGTTGTAGTCAGCGAGATTCAAACCTGCGCGGGAAGATCCCAGTGGATTTCTAGTTCATCACCTTAACCACTCAGCCATGACTACAGATGTCTATGTGGGGGGAAAAAAAATTTTTTTTATAGCTGA
>NW_012137995.1:2676-3739 GCF_000956105.1 Propithecus coquereli
CTAAAATTTCATCATGATTTTTCACATGAAAATATCTAACAATACATACAGGAACTGCACAATGGTTTAGTTCTCCCTACTCAGGGTTTGTACATAGATAGCATCATATATCCTAAAAAACATGAATGCTATTTTAAAAATATTTTATGCCTTCTATATAAAGCAAGATGAAATTATATTAAACCATTGACTTCTTGCGTCTTGGCCTCGCATTGGCCTTTGAAAGGGAATTAAAACAGAGGTAGGCTGGGCATGGTGGCTCACACCTGTAATCCTAGCACTGTGGGAGGCCAAGGTGGGCAACTCACTTGAGGTCAGGAGTTTGAGACCAGCCTGAACAAGAGCGAGACCCCGTCTCTACTGAAAATAGAAAAATTAGCCAGGCGTGGTCATGGGGCCGGCCTGTAGTCCCAGTTACTGGGGAGACAGGAGGATTACCTGAGCCCAGGAGTTTGAGGCTTCAGTGAGCTATGATCATGCAACTGTACTCTAGCTGGTGTGACAGCTCAAAAAAAAAAAAAATGCATTACCAATAAGAATAAACTTCTTTCCTGAAGTTGTGGAAAAATAAGAGGTCTGGCAAGCCTGACAGAGTCATACTTCCCATCTTTGGAGTAAAAATACATTCACACATTCCAGGATGAAAAATGTCAGAAATGTCAGAAGGAGAGAGCCTGCTGCAGAGAACCTCACTAGACCCACTGAGGTCAATTCATTTACTTTGTCGTGTGTTTTCAGTCTGTCTCCTTCACTTAGTACTTTAGGGCTGTGGATGTTCTCATTAATTTTAAAGTGTTAAATTTGTTCTCATTAATTTTAAAGTGTTAAATTTGTCACCTTTCAATTGGACCTAAATGAAAGTGTTTCCTGTGGGGAAGACTTTTATTGAGCTGCGTTTGAACACTAAAGCTTGAAAAGAAAAATAGTTGTGCCTTTGGTTTATTTATGCTCAATATTTGTTTCCTCTCCTTGCCCAAGTTAGGGAAAACACATATAAGTGAGAATGATACCTTAAAATGTCTTTATGTGCTTTCGTGGCCTGCAGAATTGTCTTCTTCTGTTT
>NW_012137996.1:0-814 GCF_000956105.1 Propithecus coquereli
CCCTATTCAAGCTTGAGAATACTATAGAAACAAAATAGGCATGTGAGAGCAAGCTCACAATATCACAACGCGTGTGGAGAAACAAGTTATTGGTGGGAGCAAGCATCCTGGAGCAGGGAGGTGGAGGGATACATCTAGTCCTCTAATCTCTTGGCATCATAGTGAAAAGGAAGCTTGTGTGATACATGGCTGGATGCACCTTGATTATACTCCGGGGAAGGAAGGGATCCTTTACCCTCTACTCTTACATTTTCTATTAGTACCAGTATGAGAACAACCTTATAAGTAGATAAATAAATATTTAGGGCTCAGCCATTAAACAGTCTGAGCTTAGATGTCAGCAATGAGTGCTAGGAAAGACACCTGTACCGCCTCCGGAGACCTGGGGACTTTGGGTTGTTACAGTTCCTCCTGCTGGTGGGAGGAGGTAACTGTACCTTGGGAAGTTGGCATATGAGTGTCATCCCTCATGCTGTAAGAGGAGAAAACTTCAGCTCCTGTCAGTCCAATACCGAGCAAACCAGAGAGAGATCCTGGGGCATTTGTTATAAAAAAATACATGTTTATAAGATAGTGACGGTCCAATTTGCACAAAGCATAGCATATAAGCAAGAAAGTGGCAGAAATCTAAGAGGTGATTTCAGGCTGATTTGTACATGGTAAGGAAACTTTCTGATTTTGAAATAGCAATCAGAAGCCAAAACGAAGTTTTAATCCCTAGACTGTAAGTATTATGATAAAAGTGTTGCTTAGAAAAATTCATCTAGGAAGGTACAGGATAATATACAGGAAAGAATGCCTGAAGCCAGGATAC
>NW_012137996.1:2714-3056 GCF_000956105.1 Propithecus coquereli
AAAGTTTGCCTTGTTCTCAAGCAAATGGCCCTATGACACAAATTTTGCTGTTCCATTCATAGTTTTAAATTTACCATTGCCTCACCTTGTTATCTCGAGCCAACCATGTAACCATTTTTTGTTTTTCTTTTGTTTCAGTGTGTGTGTGTGTGTGTGTGTGTGTGTGAATGAAAGCAGAAAAGATGTAAAATAAACTCCTTCTGACTTTATAGGGTGTCAGCTTTCTGAAATATCTTGGACAGAGTTATAGTAATTTTCTATTTTAGCTAGAACATTCTAGTTGGACACACTCAAAACTATCCTTTCTTTGATTTTTTAATATTTTCTAGTATAATATAAAAT
>NW_012137997.1:0-332 GCF_000956105.1 Propithecus coquereli
ATCCATTCTTTTTCAAATTTAGCAAGTTTCTACTACACATAATATTGAAAACAGTTGTAATTTCAATAACATTTCAATAATGTAAAAAAAACATTTTTCATTCGCAAATTCCAATTAAAATTCTAAGTAACGCTGAGATACACAATGTTTATTTAACAAAGTTAAAATGAGAGTATTAAAGCGCTAAAATGCTTGAAACAGGAAAACAATCTTATAGTCAAATCTAGAAAAGGTCTCCCTTTTTGTTTTAGCTATTTTGTAGTTTTTAGGTGATAACAATGGTTTTCTGAATTTCAAATGATTCTGTAGAAATTAGAATAAATGCCATAGAG
>NW_012137997.1:4042-5899 GCF_000956105.1 Propithecus coquereli
TGTCTAATCTAGTCACAGGAGTTTTCAACTTTCACTGAGGCTATTATATTAAATCATTCTCTTTTTTCCCAAAATAAAATAAAATGATAAAATGAAGCCATGGCCAGATTCTGTTTATGACTCAATGATCGCTGTAGAATTTATTTTTTCATCCCCTCCAAATTTCCTCGCTAACATTGACAGAGCAATAAGAGAGACAATGCAAAAGACACACAAATAAAAACTGAAACCATGATAATATTGTCAATAAAATTCAAGGACAAGTTATCTACATCTTCTTTGTTCCATGATATGAACAGATGGGATCAGATACTGACACCAGAAAGACTTGGTCAAGGTGAACAGCTGCCTAGGAGAGCACAAAGGTAAGAAGGAGAAAGCTAAATGGTCCTGAACTTAAAGCAGAGAACCAATAAATTGCCTACAGGCACTCCCCTCCAAAAACAGGAAAGCGGAAGATTCAGCAAGTGGATTTTGAAAAGACAATGAAATCAGAAAAAAAGACTGCACAAGTTGCACTGTGTAAATGATGCCAAAATTACTGTGGAAAGTTTGAAGAGTAGTAGGTGGTGAATGTAGAAATACACTTTACCAAGAAGACAGAGACTCACACTGGGAAAAAAATCTCCTGAGAATAGACTGTAAATTAAACTGAATAGGAATACTGGCAGTAAAAAAGAGAAGAAAGAGACGATGCAGGTAGTAGTGGTTGAGATATCCAGAGATGTATAACACAAAGTACTAGAGAGGTCACTACACACAAAGATTAAATATTTATAGACCAAACTATATGTTGTCTATAGGGACCCACTTTAAAGTCTTTACTCAGGCAGATTAAAAGTAAAAAAATGGAGAAATGTATGCCAGGCTAATATTAACCAAAAGAAAGCTGGAGTCACTATATTAAATTCAGACAAATTAGACTCTGGAAAAAGAGAAATTATCAGACATAAAGAGAGGTGTTACACCATAATGAAGGGCGTGTCAGTTCTCCAAAAATGCTGTACATAAAAATTCTGAAGATATATGTACTTAAAAACAGATTATCAAAATATATAAGACAAAACTGATAAAACTGGAATGAGAAATTGACAAATTTACTATTATTGTTTGAGACTTCAATACTTCTCTCAGTAACTAGTAGATTAAACAGTTAGAAAATCAGTAAGGATATAAGTTATCTGAACAGCATCACCAATCAACTTCATCCCATTATTGATAGAATATTTCACCCAACAACAGTACATTATACATTCTTCTCAACTTTACATAGAACAATCACCAAGATAGACACCTGCTGAGCCATAAATCACACACACGTTAAGATGTCCTCAGAAAAAAATACTCTTAAACTATAATTACAGAAAGCTAAAAAATCAACAAAGGTTTGAGGATGAAAAACACACTTCTATATGATACATGGTTTAAAAAGAATCTGAAGTAAAATTTAAAAATATTTGGAACTATTTGAAAATAATGACACAACTTATCAAAAATTTGTTGAATTCAGTTAAAGCAGTACTCAGTGGGGAATTTTTAGCATTAAATGGAAAACACACTTCTATATGATACATGGATTAAAAAGAATCTGAAGTAAAATTTAAAAATATTTCGAACTATTTGAAAATAATGACACAACTTATCAAAATTTGTTGAATTCAGTGAAAGCAGTACTCAGTGGGGAATTTTTAGCATTAAATGGATATATTAAAAAAGATGAAGAATCAAAAATCAATACTCCAAGATTCCACTTTTGGAAGCAAGAGAAAAAAGCAATTTTACCCCAAAAACAAGCAGAAGAAAGAATACATAATCGGTGTATTTGTTTTACCTGCTCATCTTCTGAACTGGTGGGCC
>NW_012137998.1:0-1178 GCF_000956105.1 Propithecus coquereli
TATCACTAACACTCAAGATAAATTATCTTAGTGTCTGATGATTTCCATATTCACAAACATCACATCAAAATCAGTGTAGTGACACATCAGCAGTCACTCTTGGTTACTCGCACAGCTCAGATGTTGTACTAGAAGCACAGGAGTGTCTAATACGAAGATGAGATTGTATCTTTTAAAATTGCTCTTACAACTACTATAGCCACTATGGAGACCAGTATGGAGTTCCCTCAAAAAACTACAAATAGAACTACCATATGATTCAGCAACCCTACTACTGGACATTCATCCAAATGAAATTCAATCATCATGTTGAAGATATATCTGCAACCCCATGTTTATTGCAGCACTATTCACAATAGCCAAGATAAGGAATTAAAGTAGGTGTCCAGCAACAGATGAATCGATAAAGAAAACGTGGTATATGATATATAAGAAGGAATACTATTCATCCATAAAAAGGAACAAAATCCTGCCATCGGTCCCAACATGGATGGAACTGGAGGATATTATTTTAAGTGAAATAAGCTAGAATCAGAAAGATAAATATGGTATGTTCTCACTCATGCAGAAGCTAAAAAGTTGATCTCATAGACACAGAGCAGAATAGTGGTTACTATGGGCCAGGAAGGATAGAGGAAAGGAGGGAAAGGGAGAGATTGGTTAAAGGATACAAAATTACAGGTAGATAGGAATCAGTTCTAGTTTCTGTAGCACTGTAGGTTTACTATAGATAACAATAATATACAGTTTCAAATAGGTAGAAAAGAGGATATTGAATGTTCCCAACATAGAGAAATGATAAATGTTTGAAATCATGGATATGCTAATTACTCTGATTTGATCACTATACATATGTAGTGAAACATCATTATGTATCCCATGAATATGTATAGTTATTATGTGTCAATAAAATTAAAAAATATTTTAAAGAGAGTATGTAACTCTGCTTGGTTATAATACAGTATTCATTCATTTCACCTATCCCTCTTTGCCAAATGACGAAGAAGTTTATGACCTGAACACAGACTGGAGCTAATTGAAAGCACTGAAAATTTAGTGGACAAGCAAAAAATATTTGTAAATTGTATTTTTTTCTAAATTATTTGCAAAGGCATGGAAAATTTCTGGCATGCAAAAACTCAGTATTTAAAAATGAGTCAGTCGGTGAATGTATAGGA
>NW_012137998.1:2603-4430 GCF_000956105.1 Propithecus coquereli
ATCATTTCCCAGATCTCTCCAGCAAAGGACAGTAACTAAGGACTGAGTGGAAAATCTCGCACAAAGCCAGATCAGAATCTGCGCTAATGAGCCGGCAGTGTTGGTTACCAAGATGCTATCTCTCAAAGGCAGCGTGGTTTCTGTGAATGCCCCAGTCACCTCAGGCTCTCCTGGGCAGACCCAGAGACTCCAAGTCTAGATGTGACCTTGTTTCCAAGAGCTTTGTTTTCTTTACCATGTGAAATGACCAGTGCAAGTTCTGAAAATTAAGGCATAACATTAGAAAAAGGTGTAGTCTCTGGCTATAACTATGTTAAATGCAACCCGCTGTTTCATATTACTCAATTTTATTATAATTGTGGTATGTTGTAGAGGTATTTTAGTAGACAGAAAATAATTTGGACTTGGAGACCTGAATTTTAGTTCACATTTCCTTGCTATACGGTTTTGGTTAAGGCATTTAAGTTCTCTGAGCCTCACTTTCCTCCTTGTTAAAAATTGGAAAAGAAATAGTAATAATATCTACCAAACTTACGTCAGACATGTGGAAGCACTACATAAGTGTATAAAGGATAAAGACTTGTAAGTGCACAATATTGTTATCTTTGATGTTAAACTAGAAAAAACAAAACTCCAACCTTTTAACATGGACAAACACTGCATTAACATCACTAATGGTAATGTGAATAGTACCATATGATCAACCAAATTAATCTTCCTCTGGTGTGTTTATCACAAAGGACTACTAAGTAGGTATTTTTTGTACACATCTGAACAAGCATAACTCCCATGAAATTATGCTTTTCATGGAAACATTGACCGTATTAATCTTGGCAGGGTCTGGGTAATATTTTTGGAACTCTGAAAGGACTCTTTAATTTTAATTCCCATGAAAGCCTTTATTTTTATATACTGTATTAGGAAAATGCAAAATGAAAAAAAAAAAAGCACCATCCTACTTCTGATAGTATTTTACAGAAATAAAACAGCAGAGTCATAGTGTATGGGTCAGATGTCACCTTGACTATAACTATAAACCTATATGTACAAACAAACCTTTCAATCTTCATTCCTTAATTGCTCATTTCACACTTAGTAATTTCATAAAATCATGTTTGCACAATACATTAATAAATTGACATTTATGCCTTTAGGCAGATTTTGTGTAAAGACATTGAGCTCACTCAGCAATCCATCACGCAGTGAGTCAGATTCCCCCTGCTGTCTTCTACTTCTGAAACTGCTAACTTTCCTAAAGTACAGTGACTCTTTCAGGCTACTGCAGTGGTGACCTAGTCTGAATGCTACCCCAGCTTTCTGGAAGAGTTAATTGACTTCAAGGCTAGATAATGTGCCCCAGAGAAGGTAAACGACTAGGGAAAAAAAAACCATCTTGAAGTACATGATTGCTTCACACTTTCCCAGGCTACTCATACCAAGATTTTAGAAGGCAGTGGGGGCTTCTATTCTAAATAACAGAATTGAAATTGGAAATGTTGAAGGATTAGGAAGTACTAAGAACTGAGCCTCAGTATCCTCCACATACAGGGAGGGCAGAAGTCATCTTTCTATGAAAACTACCCTAAGTGATTTTGCCAAACCAAGTCTCTCTAACAGTAGGAGATTGTCAAGACTCCAATTAGTAAATCCCTAAGCACCAAAGTTAATTATGTGAGTATCGAAAAGTGGCAGGAAAACTCATTCCCAAAAAAGGGAAGCGTCAGATCAGCCATTAGCCCCACTGGGTGCAGAGAGGGATCGGAGTCCACCACTAAAAGAAATGTTTGCACTCCCTCCAAAGGGAATAAAAAGCATTAAATGATTATT
>NW_012137999.1:0-623 GCF_000956105.1 Propithecus coquereli
GAAATAAAAGAATACACAGAGATGAAGGTATAGTTTTATAGATTTATAAAGATAAAAGGCAAAAAGTGGGATACTCAGGAGTCTCTACAATATCCCCGTGAATTGTAAGGCCATGATACCAAGTTTTACATGGGTATTTATAAGTACAGAGATCGGTTGTCAGTGGTAACAGATTTACATAATAACAGGTAGTTCGATTTAGGTTACGAATATTTCAAAAGGCTTCTATAGATCCCTTAACTAACTCTGGTTACAAAAACTTTCAAGGACAAACTTTTAAGTTCTAAGATAAGCTATTATTTAACAGAAGAATTAAACAGAGATATAGTGGCTCCATATTTCTTTATCCAGTTATTGCAAACAGACATAGAAGTCAAGCAGGAAATGTCCCTTGGGCTAATTGTTTTTACCACCAGGTATCTGTCTCTCTGTCTGTCGGGTGAGCATTCTTTGATCAGCTCTCATCCTGTGGTTCCATGCAGACCTTGCTTTGTCCTTCAAAGCAGATAAGAACTACAGGGTTGAGATTGCAGTGTCACCTTGGAAAGCAGCTGCTACTGACCTTTGAGATGCCCTCCTGAGGTGGAGCAGCTTTTGATATGCAAACTAACATGTTCGCATAT
>NW_012137999.1:2445-3000 GCF_000956105.1 Propithecus coquereli
ACTCAGCTAATTTTTCTATTTTTTGTAGAGACAGGGTCTCCCTATGTTGATCAGGCTAGTCTAGAACTCCTGGCCTCAAGTGATCCTCCAGCCTCTGCTTTCCAAACTGCTAGGATTACAGGTATGAGCTATCAGGCCTGGCCGCACATAGGTCTTTTGTTTGGTTATTTGCCCTTTATTTAAGTTTGCTGTTTATCTCTACAAAATTGAGTTAAATATTTATTTTTCCCTCTCTCCTATTTGCTTTCACAAGTCTTGAAGATACTTATTTAGACAGCTATTAATAGTTGTGCCAAAAAAAAAAAAAATCAAGAGGGTGAGTATGCTGCCTCTAGGTTAAGGAAAGAAGGTAGGTGACCTGACTTAATCTACTTATCACATGTCAACTAGACCTCCCTATATACTGGAAATTATTTATTAAACCTGATCATTGATAGTAAAAATCTAACAACAATCTGGTACTGTGTGTTAGTTCATCTCCATAATCCCTCTTCCCTGGAATCTACAGACCTCTCAGAGATCACTGGTTCTCTCCAGAGCATGATGATATTTTCT
>NW_012138000.1:0-878 GCF_000956105.1 Propithecus coquereli
ATTCTAATACTTATGTTACTTTTGTCCATGTGTTTTCGAGCCAGAGGACTCAGGTTAAGCATGGCAAAAAATATCTTTCTATGTTTAGTACAAGCGGGGCTACAACCATATGTTTAAATTTTAACTCAATGGTTGGAATTAGAAGAGAGACAACCCTTCCTTTCCCTTCCCATTTTGCCATGATCACATTCAGAGTCTTATACACACAAGGGCTTCTCATTCTTGGTGTTTGAAGTATAATGGAGACCATTTTTTCTCTTTTGGGAATACACTAGCTGCTCTACGGGTCAGTCATCTTCAAAAACAGTCCCTCTTTCTTGTCAAAAACCTGTCAGTACTAGGGAAAATTCTCTCTGATCTGTATGAGATTTTGGCAAAAAGAAGGTGGAAGGGTTGGGGGAGACAGAGTTAATAAAGATTTGGAGGTGCGACCACACTTCTTGGCATTCTAATCTCTGCTGTGGAGCTTACTAGCTTTGTGATTTTGTGCTATTAATTCTTTCTGTTCAGTGTTTTCCTCATTTATAAAATTGAAGAGTCTATGTTTTATTAAAAATACTTTATAGGATGACATGAGATCACATACATAGACATGTGCTGTAAAATGAATGGGTTTTGGTTTTTTCTCTTACCATTTTTGTCCTCCTTTCTTAAAAATCTCAGCCATCACCACTGGTGCCAGCCCTCTCATAGTCAGCCTTTGTAGTGTCTCTTTCTGTCCACTGGGTGCTCTACTCCTGAACTTTCCCAGTGGGTTGAGTAGAGGCTCTAGAATGTTCCATTGTAAAACGTTGCTGCCATTTAACTTATATTACCTTAAAAAAAGACACAAGTTCTAAGCACAGTAGGTGGTTATGTGGTCTGCATGGTAATTTGAT
>NW_012138000.1:2649-2981 GCF_000956105.1 Propithecus coquereli
GCTGCAGAAGCATTGTTGAGGCAAGCTTCTAGTTTCCTATATTTACCCCTGATTGAGGGTATTCCAGGAGCAAAATTTCATTTCAATAAGTAGCTCATGGATGTAATTAGTTGTATGTGTAATGAGGTTTAGAAAGGTCAGAAAGTTTTTTCCCATTAAGTGGACCTCTGAAATATGGAGAATTTTAACCCCAATTGGCCAATAGAGGACACTGACATTAATATAGTAATGGCATGACACATTACGGAATGTCCTTATCAACCTAGAGCCACTGTTTAATAACATGTTTTCTGGGAAACTACATATATTTTAGAACTTGAAAAAAATAAGTT
>NW_012138001.1:0-267 GCF_000956105.1 Propithecus coquereli
ATTTTGGAAACAATTGATTTAGAAGTGATTTGTGGTCTAAAGATTTTTACAAAATTTTAGCAACAAGGAAGAATGATATAAATATATAGATGGACAAAATAAAATGGGTAGAGCCACATACAGGAAAACATAGGAGAGAAATTATAGAAATTATGGTTCTTGAGAAATTTCCCAGACATGTCCAAGGCAAAAATTATTTACTTAAAAATCTGACTGTGATATGACTGCACCCTTATTATTATCTCCCTTTCCTTGACAAGCATGCGA
>NW_012138001.1:2097-2891 GCF_000956105.1 Propithecus coquereli
ACAAACACAAAATACAACAAGCAAAAATAACTTAAAATGAATAGCTTTCTAAGATTGTGATACTTCACTTAGAAGAATGGTCTCCAGTTCCAGCCAGGTTATTAAAAAAGGTATTAGTTCACCATTTTTTATGGCTGAGTAGTATTCCATGGTATACATATACCACTAAGACCATTCTTCTAAGTGAAATATCACAAGATTGGAAAAACAAACACCATATGTACCCACTATTAAATTGGAACTAATTGGAACTTGTTCAACACTCATGGGCACATATGGAAGCAAAACTCAATGGAAACCAAGCAGGTGGGAGAGGGCAAGAGGGGACTGGTAAATTCACACCTAACGGGTATAATGGATGCTATCCGGGTGATGGGACACTTACAACTTTAACTCAAATGTCCAAAATCCATTCATGTAATCAAAACGTTTGTACTCCCATAATATTCTGAAATAAAATTAAAAAATGAACAGTAAAAATTCAGCAAGAATTTTAAACATTATGTAATCTAAGTTTTTAAATTTTTTTCCTTTTTAAACAAACTATTTTTTCTCAAAAAATTTTCAATATTTTCTTTCTATCATCTAAAATATCATAGGGAAATTTACGAGGCATTATTCACAAGGCAAGTTTTTCCTCGTACTTGTTCATTTTCTTTTCAATGACTTATGTTTAGGCAAGCACAACAGACTCCCTTGCTTCCCTCAAGTTCTTCTGCAAAGTTACCTTCTTTATGTAGGCTTCCCTGGAAACCCTACCTAAAATTTCAGCCTATTTTCTGTATATTTTATAT
>NW_012138002.1:0-722 GCF_000956105.1 Propithecus coquereli
TATAGAAAAATCCTCAATGGACATACATACTGTTTAAGTATATTAGCACAACATAAATACACTAATGTGAAAATACTGTGCTTATCAGTTGTCGTAGATTAGCTCTAAAACTCAGATTTGAGGAGTCCCTAATGATCACACAGGAAAACCTGTATATCTCACTGAGAGATTTTAAATATGGCACTTTGCAATTCCCAAAGGTACGTCTTGTTAGAAGCTCAGAGGCGAGTGTGGGATAGAACTGTCAAGTAGAGGAGCATTTTGGGCAGATGTACTGATGAAAAGAGAGTATGATTTGTAAGGAAAAGGCAAGGTGTAAAATGAGATGAGGAGAATGTCATCGCAAGGATAATTCTAGATCTAGAAATATAGGCCAAGATTTTTGAGGCACAAAAGTGAATTCTGACATACTTTTCATTTGTTGTTTTAAACGTAGTATTGAGAATGGAAGAAAACAACAAAATTACTGAAAAATACTGACAAATACCTAAAATCTAACACTGTCTCATTAAGTGTTCCACTAAGTGTAATAGAAATGAAAATTACATTAATATTTGATTTTCACTTCATTTTCTAATCACTATCAGTTAAGCCATAATCTTAAACCTGCTTCACGTGTGTGTAAAGTCAAGATTTTCCTCAAGCTTTGTTCCGACATACTTCAGTTTCAGGGGAGCTATTTATGCAATGTGCAAAAATAATATATGAATATTTTTTAAAGT
>NW_012138002.1:772-1321 GCF_000956105.1 Propithecus coquereli
ATGTATCAAATTGGATACAGAATTTTAATGCAGTCAAATTAATTAAAACAGATTTCATAAATAAAATAAAATAACATGACTCTATGGCATGTGGCATATGCCAGACCAAAAAGATACATGCACTGGATCAAAATTAGAGAGTTTGGTTCTAAGACTTTTGTAAGTTGTACTTTTAAGAAAGTGAATGGCAAAGTTCCAAAGCGACTTCACTATAGAAAAGAATTGCTTTAATTGCATAAATACATTAGGGAGGGTATGAACAGCCCCCATGCTTCCCACTATATGGCGTCTTATTTCACACTTTTTAAGGTTTACACAACAGTTAGGCAGTACCTGAATCACTTCCCATGGTGCCTGAATCACTGCCCATGTTGCTGTTATGTCCAAGACTTTCATCTAAGCAGCTGACACTTCCTTCTGCCAAACTTGTGTCTGATTCTGCAAAGGAAAACATTTTAAAATATTTTTAAAATATTTCTGAGAATAAACGTATTTTAACTGCACACCTCTACAGCACACAGTACATACAGTTCAATGCAAGTGGGGAAG
>NW_012138003.1:0-768 GCF_000956105.1 Propithecus coquereli
AGCAGAACATGCAAATATTTTAAATCTTTAATTATTATAGGGCAAAATATTTTGAAGAGTTCTAAATTTTTACTTAGACTTTTTAGAACAATAAACATCTGATTTATTTTCCTGTGAATTTAGCCACAGCATATGAGTTAATAGCAGAAAAATCACTGGAGATTATAATTTATGATTACTTTCAAAATTTTTACCATTTGTGCCACTACATTAATTACCCAACACTTTTATATTTAGAGTATATTTGAAATTTGTGTTATAAGTTTATTTTCTTTAAGAATCTTGTGTTGTTTCCATGGGATAATATTAACAGTGATTTAATGGTGAAGGATCAACAAAGTTATATAACTTCAAGGGGGGCAGGTTAATTAATTGTAAAACTTTAAAGATACTGGAGAATAAAAATATCAATGCAAGGAATATCACCGTACTTGCTAAAAAAAAGTGAAAAGTAATTTCCTAAAAGAAAATTAGTCTGTCTCTTCACATTGAATCTCCCAGGAGTTTGACACACCTTCACCCAAAATAAGAAAAAAAGAGAGAAGACCCAAATAAATAAAATCAGAGGAGAAAAAAGAGACATTACAACTGATACTGCAGAAACTCAAAGGATCACTAGAGACTACTATGAGCAACTATATGCCAAGAAATTGGAAAATCTGTAACAAATGGATAAATTTCTAGACACATAAAACCTACCAAGATTGAACCAGGAAGAAATAAAAAATCTGAAGTTTTTTCAACTGACTTTCAAAATAGGCCATTCTA
>NW_012138003.1:11946-12545 GCF_000956105.1 Propithecus coquereli
GCTTTAGAAAGGAAAAATAGACAAATCCACAATTATAGTCAGAGACTTCAATACCCATCTCTCAATAATTGATAGAACAGGTAGACAGAAAATCAACGAAGACAGAAAAGACTTAAACAAATCAAAAACTATCAACAAGCTTGACCTAAGTGACATTTCTAGAACACCTCACACAACATTAAAAGACACAGTTTTAGGGAACAAAGAACTTTTGCCAATGTAGACAACGTTGTAAACCATATAACAGCTCTCAATAAATATGTGAAGATTTCAATGATGCAAAGTATGTTTTATGGCCCAAATGCAAGTAAATTGCAAAGCCCCAAAAGCAGAAACAGGAAGATATTTTAAAATTATTCACAAATATTTGGAAACCAAACAACACATTTCTTAATAACCCATTGGGCAAAAAAGGAATCAAAATGGATATTAGAAATTATTTGTACTGAAGGATAATGGACATATAAAATATCAAAATTTGTGAGCTAAATCTAAAGCATTATGTATATGAAATTATACAGTAATACACTATTAGCAAAAAGAAAGGTCTAAGAATATATGACCTCAGCTTCTCCCTTAAGAAATGAGAAAAAGAATAT
>NW_012138003.1:12595-13242 GCF_000956105.1 Propithecus coquereli
AACATCAAAGACATTAAATCAACCCCAGGTGTTCTGGTGTTCTACAGATGAGGAAGCTGAACCTCAGGGGCTGAGTGACTTTCTGATTGCCATAAGCTCTTCTAACAATGCCATTTTCTAAGGGCACGTAAGCCTCATCTGTCTCGTGCCTGAAGACTGACTGGCCACCTTCATCCTCACAGACATTAGTTCTTACTTCCCAAGTAACAACCACTTGCCTCCTTCTCGTAATTTTCTATCTTGCCTTAGAGGACGTGCATCTACTTGAACTCTTGAGTTTCTGATACTACTTCGTCCTGTCACTTGAGTTCCTTTCTTGCCACATAGTTTTATACATTTTGTTTTATTCTTTGTATACTGAACGTGTGGGTGGGGCAGGGAGCAAGAGGCAACTGCCGACAGGTAAATACTGATAGCCAGAGTGGTACTTCCACAAAGTTCCCATAGTTATGAATGTTAGTGTGGACCGGAGGCCTGGTCTTCAACAGACTTCCATCGCTGAAACTCAAAACAATGTTAAGAAATAAAATGTAATATTGGTAAAGTCAATTAGGAAAAAAATTACTCAAGTTATTTACTTTGTGCCTGAAAATGAATGATAAAGACTCCCTAGTTAAATGGTTTTCCAGATGTTATTTGCTGGGGAT
>NW_012138003.1:16963-17752 GCF_000956105.1 Propithecus coquereli
AAGAGGATATCTCATGTACATTTCTGCCAGAAAGTCTCCTGGTTAGCTACGGAGATGTTCTCCTCAGAGGTTAGCAGTTCATTAGTCCTCCCTTGAAAGAGCTCGAGATGGAAGCCTTTCCTCATCTTTTCCTTTCACAGAACTTATATTCCTTTACATCCTAGTACAAGTCCTTCCATAAAGCAAACTTTTCCTAGATTACCCTATAACTTCTTTTATAATATTATGTTAAGACTTTAGGATTCATATCTTTGGCAACTTGAGTTTAATATTCCATTTAGCATTTAATAATAATTTTGTCTCATAACAAAAGAGGTATCCTTTTTTGTCTCTAAGCAAATTGTTTCTCGTAAACGCAATAGGATGTTCCCTTTTCTATCTTTACCATATCTAGAATCATTAGCTTCTTTCTCTATTGGGTCATTCTATAAAGAATTTAAATGTGCTTAAGTATTTTTAATCTTAAGAAGAACAAAATGAACAATCGATACCTTCTATTGGCTCCATGTTTGCTTCAAACTGTGGTCAAATGTCATCCCAACTTCACCACTAAGATGTTGAGTTATCTATTCTTACTGTCTTTATTTTCTCTACCTCGTTAATCTTTCAACCCACTGGTTTTCATTCTTTTGAAATTCCATTAAAACGTCTTTCACCAAGGTTACCACTAGCCCTGTTGAGAGGGCTTTTTTTTCCTCTCATTCCTCATATTTGTAAATATCCAAAAGCGGTTGATAATCATTGCTGAACAATTTCACCTAACTGGATAATGAATAAAGGATAAATTTA
>NW_012138003.1:19627-22209 GCF_000956105.1 Propithecus coquereli
ATCCACAAAACCAAAGAAGTTAAAGTGCACTATAATCCTGATGTTTACTCAGAATTTGGGAAATTTAAATTCTTGAAGTTAAAGCTTTCAGAATAATTTAAAATTTTATGCAAGAGACCATTTAAATGTATGTGCAGACTCCTTTTCTGTATTAATCAGGATGCGATTAAAGACATTTCCATCCACTTTAAGTTTCAAGTTATAAGTTCATCATATTAGTTGTGTTTGATTATAATGTGCCAATTGAACATGCCTCAATCTCAAAATTTAAAAATATTGATTAAACCTTGAACCAAGGGGCACTTATATAAATCTCAAGATCCTGCTGGCTTTTCCATAATGACCCTGTCAAAGCATCTTCAATTTATTGCAAAATTATGCTACACAATGAAAAACTATGCATGGTGTGGTTGTATGATCCCAAGATGTTCAAAAGACTTGGGTAGAAACAATCATTGTTATTATATTCTAAAACTTGCTAATTTGGAAACAGGAGCAACAAATATAATAAATATTTTCATTCAAGGCAACAAGAATAATTCATAGGTTGAAAAATAAAAGTGGCATTTAATATAATAAAAAATGTTATTCAATGTTTAGGAAGGAATGATAAATGAGCACGTTTAATCACTGAATGTTAGAATAAAAGAGTCCTTGAGAGAAAGCAGCAGTAGCATGTTTTGCCAAGTGTATTATCTCTGGCCAAGAGCTGAAACGTTGGCCCATAAAGAAGCAATCTGTGGTCAGCAAGCGTAGATGGAAGAGGATGGTACCAACTTAAAGGTTTGGTACTATGAGTCTAACTACAGGCAAACAATATCATAGAATTTTTGTAAAGAGAATCTGATTATCAACAGAATGACAACAAAAGCTTAAATCTCACTTCTATCACACAGACGATTCATGATCAGATATCAATTAACTGAGGATTAACCACCCTTAGTTGCAGTTTTTTTTAATCTCTGGAAATGAAGATAGTAATTCTAAAACAAGACCAAAAGACATCTACTAATCGATATTAAATATATTAAATGCTAGCATTAACATATATGAAAAAAGTTGGGAGTGCAATGGGAGTTACAGCACCCGTCTGTCCAGCTGTAGATTGGAGAAGGGGGTCTAGCGATCCACCGCGTACTAGAGACAAACACAGGGACCTTCTGAAAACATGTACCAAGGTTGGCCAGACATGTCATGCCTTGTTTTAGAATAATTGAAGAAAATGAGGAAAATTAGGTTTCTCAGAAAGTATTGAAGACCAACAAAATGATATCTTTGAAAAGAAACTCTTAGGACAGAAATTTCTAAGAGCTGTTTGGCATTTTTCGAAGAACTGATGCTACTCTGAAAAGACCAAAAGACGTGAAAGTAAAGATGTGAAAACAAAAAAAGATGAAATTAAAAATGCAATTATGAACTAAGATGACATTAATATATTCTTGCCATGTCATACATCTTTGAAATCTTGCCCCCACTCCCTTGCTTCACTTTATGCTTTCTGGGCAACTTTCTGCCTGCTGGGCACTGCGCCTGTGGGAGTGGCCAGGGCTAGGTGAAAATGCAGCCACACCTGGCTGGCGTCACGTCTAACTCAGGGTCATTAACATCACTCGGGCCCTCGACGCTACCTGGCTTTCATACCACACATCTTCTTCCAATCGCTTTCCCGTTCTCCTACGTGACCATTTGACACCTATACTCTCCCCTCACACACTCCATTTCTCTTTTCTAATCCTAACTCTCAGCAGCTAACCATGCGTCCTCCTTAAAAGAGAGAGAAATAAAGAGAGAACTTTCACAGACATACCTCAGCAATTATCCATCAGCCAGCATCTGCGCCCACACACTCTGCCTTCTTTAAGCAAATAAAGCTACGCAGCTCAACCTAAGGCAGATACCTCCACTGGTATATTTGTCCTCACACCCTCTTCCCTGCTCTAGAGCAAAATTTAAGCAATTCCCTCCCCCTTCCTTTTTTATATCATAAAAGTTTCTATTTCTACTGGATCATTCATGTTATTACACAAACATAGTTTTGTTATCTCCCATCTTAAAAAATATCTTATCTTCACTCCATTTCCTCACCAACTAATGTCCCATTGCTTCATTCCCCACTGTTACAAAATATCTCCAATTTTCCATATGTGCTATCTTGGATTCCCGTGTTCCTATTGCCTTTTAAACTCGCTGTCAGCAGGTTTGTACAACCGCTTCACCAGAACTGCCCTCCAAGATTAGCAATATCCTCCAAGCTGTGAAATCTGAGGATCAATTCTCCATCCGTACACTATTGGGAAGCATTTGACTTAGATGATCATTCCTTCATCTTCAATACTCTTTCCTCACTCCACTTGAAGACACCACACTCTTGTTTTCCTTGTTCAGTCTCTTTGAATGGTTTCTCCATTTCGTTTTGATGTTTAATGTTGGAATGACTCAAGGCTCAGTCCTTGGTTCTCTTTGCTTTTCTATCAATAGCTCTTCCCTTCGTTTCTTCTATTCTCATGACTTTAAATGCTGTCTATATACAGATGATGCCCAAATTTATATTGCTAAATCTAGTCTGTCCCTCAAACTCCCAG
>NW_012138003.1:23096-24564 GCF_000956105.1 Propithecus coquereli
TGATCTCTTGTTCAGGAACGTCTATTTTCTTGAATGGCTATCAGAGGTTCCATATGTAGCCAGAAAAATTTCTCTTGGTATAAAGTTAATTTTTATCATTTTGGTTATTATTTTATTCATCATTCTATGAGTGTTTGCTATTCAAATCCCTATTTTCTATGCCATGCCAGATATTATTATTTTCTACAGAAAGATGAATGAGGTGTTTCTTAAAAGAGTACTCGAACCTGAAACTGACAAATACAGTCTTTGTGGTTTCCAGCTCCTCCCACATTCTAATTGCCAGTTGATAACCAAATCCCCCATTGATCCAGAATGAAACATCAGAGTCCTGTTCAGCAACACAGGAACCAACGGCTGATGGATGACGTGACTCGTGCTTCAGGAGAAAGGTGCTGGCAAGACTTAGCCCAGTGTTTGATAAGGGCCAGCGGGGTAAGGTACCTTGTTAGTATTAATTCACAAACCTAAATTTAAAGACACAATCATAACACAAGTATTAGAAGATTGGGTAGGTCCTATGAATAGCAATCCTAATTTTTTAAATTTGAATCTCTATTGTAACTATAACATTTCTGGAACTTCAGCAGTGGTCAGATTTTACTCTATTAGCAACATGTGAAACTCTCTTTCCGATGCTTACTTTATGAACTCAATGATTTTTTTCAGCCTTCATTATTTACCTACATTTAACTCAGTGAGGAAAACTCATACGCAACTTGATAACATACATAAAATTCAGTGTTCACCACCAGTCTGAGGAGTAATGGAAAAACCATACCTGACTGCTGCCTAGGCCAGCAAGGCTGACCGAGATAGCTAAGAATTCTCCCTGTGGAGCCTTGTTTTAACATCAGCTTTGCACCAAATTGCTGAACTGCCCTTGTCGCCAGAGCTGTTTTGAAATATCCAACAGGAAATAATCCTGCAGAATTAGGATACTCGTCCCAAAGGACCCTTAAGTAGGAGGAGCCTTCTCCTTTGTGTGCATGGCCGCTGTTGCTACCTGAGACCTTGGGTGGAGGACTGCTGTCTGCCCCTCTCTGGTTGCCTTGCCTGGCTGGAGGATCTGTAAGTAATGAAAACACTTAAACTTCCATGCTGTGGTTATGTCGTTGAAGCTGTGCCAGCGATCTGACCACTGAAGGCCAGGTGTCTCAAAGAGACACCGCAGATGGATCCGTTGCTGTGCTCTTCTGTTTGGGCCTCTGGGGTCAGTAGTTACCAGCTCAGTAAATAGAGAAACTTGAACTTGAAGAGTTTATACAAAAAAACCCATAGTCACCTAGTTTTCTTTTACCAGGAGGTTGCTGAATAAAAAATTCTGCCTTTTATCACGTTTACTTAATAAAATTCAAAATTTTCGTGATTCTTTATTACTCTCATTTTTCATATCCATATAGCTAAAAATGCCTTTTTGTCATTTCTGGCTTAAGTAGTTACCAGCTCAGTAAATAGAGAAACTTGA
>NW_012138003.1:36285-37843 GCF_000956105.1 Propithecus coquereli
TAAAACCTGTAACAATTTGCAAAAACGATACAGACAGTTCCTGTGTACTATCCATCCAGCTCCCTATAATGATAGTCTCTTACCTGGACACAGTACATTATCAAAAATATATAATCAATGTTGGCATGATACTATCAACACCAACGTAGATCTTAGTTTTTACATGTCCTCATTTTTGTGTGTGTGTGTGTGTGTGTGTGGAAGGTGTATGTATGGCTTTCTGAGATTTTAGTACTTGTATATATTTGAATATTCACTACTGTAATCAAGATATAGACTTCTCGATAACCTCAAAAAACTTTCTCCAACTCTATCCTTTGGCAGCCACTGTTCTGTTATCCATCTCTATAATTTTGTCACTTTAAGGATGATACAAAACTAGAATCTCAGAGTAAAATCATTGAAATTGGCATTTTTTCCTCCTCTCAGCTAACACCTTTGAGATTCATTCAAGTTGTTGTGTGTAGGTGGTTTAACTGTCCTATTTGTCTAAAATGTCGATATCGTTTTTAAGCTGTTACAAAATTACAGCTAGAAGGAATCAGATAGTGGTTTCACAGAATAGAGCAAAAGAGGAGAGAGAGAGAGAAACAAAGAGAGATAGAGAGAGAGAGAGAAAGAGATATGTAGAGTAAGGATATCTCTCCCAAGGAAGTGACATTTGTGCTTGAATCTAAATGAGTGGACTTGATTAAGCAAAGTCTATTCCACAAAGAGAGAGAAAACAACAACAACAACAACAATAACAATAGCATTTGCAAAGCACTTGATTGGTAAGAAATTTGGTTCGAGAACTGAGAGAAGATCACTGAGTATATAGGGCTTAGAAAATATGAAGAGGAAGATGGGAGGGAGGGAAAGAGAGGAGAGGGAGAGGGAGAGGGGGAAGTACAGAAAGAAAGAGAGAAGAGAAAGAGAAGAAATTATATTTAATCTTCTCAGGCCTTCTTATTAGATTAAAGATTTGGCTTTATCTCAGATGAATGGAACAGTTTAGGGAAGAGAATATTATGAGCATATTTCTATGTTAAAAACATTACTCAGAGTCTGTGGAAAATATTATAAAAGGAGAGCATGGAAATCAAGTATGAGGGAAATGCAATTACTAACTAGGTAGGTAGGTTAAATATTGCCTAATAAATCTGACTGCGATAGAGAGCATTCATAGGTCTAAGGAGGATGAAGAAGTGGCACTTCTAATCTTGGTAGAAGACTGTCATTAACGATGTTTCCCATGGATACACACATTGACCACCTAATTTCCATTCCTGAACTGGAAAATCCAGCACCTGTTTTAAAACAACTGTTCCCTTGTCCCAGCACAGCCCTGGGCACATGCAGGACACTCAACTGATGTTGGTTTATAAAGGGAATAAATATGCCAAGATCTCTTGCCTTCAAAAATACTAACATTCTTTTAGTTGTATAAATTTAGGGGTACAAGTGTAATTTTGTTACATGCATAGATTGTATAGTGGAGAAGTCAGGGCTTTTATGATATCCATCACCCAAATAATATACATAGTATTCATTAAGTAATTTCTCATCATCCACCCCC
>NW_012138003.1:40543-40916 GCF_000956105.1 Propithecus coquereli
TATTTTATCTTTTTGATGTGCTGTTGGATTCAATTTGCTAGTATTTTTTCAAAATTTTTGCATCTATGTACATCAATAATGTTGGTTTGTATATTCCTCTTTTTGTTGTGTCACTGTCTGATTTTGGTATCAGGGGGATTCAGGCTTCACAGAGTGCTCGAGGGAGAATTCCCTCCTTCTTGATTTTTTTGGAATAATTTCAGAGGGAATGTATTATTTCTTCATTGTATGTTTGGTAGAATTTGGCTGTAGATCCATCTGATCATTTTCTTTGTTAAATGATTTTGTATTAATGATTCAATCTCACTGTCTGTTATTGGTCTATTCACGTTTTCTATTTATTTCCGGTTCAATCTTGGGAAGTTGTATGTTT
>NW_012138003.1:42672-43474 GCF_000956105.1 Propithecus coquereli
CATCTACCAGGTAGAAGTCGGGAATATGCAATGTGCTACAACACATGGTCCAGCCCTGCACAATAAAGAATTATCTGAACCAATTTGCTAAAAGTGTCAAAATTGAGAAACTCCAACCTAGGGCTTTTAGCTATAACATATCTCCATAATCTAGTTTAGTATTCAGATTATCTACATTGCAAATAATTGTATTAGTCTGCTGAGGCTGATGTACCGTATTAATAGTATCAGAGACTGCGTGACTTAAACAAGAGAAATTTACTTTCTCCAGTTCTGAAGGTTGAAAGTTCTAGAACAGGGTGCTACCAACGTTGTTTTCAGGTAAGGGCTTTCTTCCTTGCTTAGAGATGGCTACTGTCTCACTGTGTCATCACATAGTAGAGAGAGAGGGAGAGAGAGAGCACGTTCTCTGCTGTCTCTTCTTACAAGGACACTAATTCTGCCATACAGGCCCCACTTTCAGGACCTTGTCTAAACTGCATCACCTCCCAAAGGCCTCATCTCCAGGAACATCGCATTGTGAGTTAGAGCTTCAACGTGTGAATTTTGAGGGGGTGCAATTCTGTTAATTGCAGTAATTAAATAAAAAAATTCTAAAATCAGTAACAAATATGGTAAATTCAAATAAACTGGTAGATTAATCATAAAATACATTGCAAATATTATTGGACATAATGAATGCCTGATAAATATAAGCAATTTAGCACTATATAAATATGTAAATACATATATCCCATTAAAACTGCATTATATTTGCAGGCCTTGATATAATTAATTATTTAACACAGCAGAAAGTTTAATT
>NW_012138003.1:45554-46481 GCF_000956105.1 Propithecus coquereli
ATAAGAGAAAAGTCTCATCATTTACAAACTTTGTGAATTTTAACATATTTTTACTGTAGATGGTAGACACCTAACATTAAGGCGACACATAAGCCATATTAGCGTGGGGTTATTTGTTGTTTTTTTTCCCTGTCCAAGGGATTTGTTTATATTTTCTGATGCTTCCTCTTTCTTACTTCTTTCATAAATCATGCCCAGGATCTATAAATGACCAAATAAAAAATTACATCCTTGCCAAATACCAGATTTTAACAGGGAAATAATGTGCCTGCTTTAAAACGTAATAAAACATTCCTTGAATCAGAATGCTTTATTTGAAACTCTTGAGTAATTGTTTTGAGTTGCAGATTTGTAAACCAAGACTGGAATCAATAACGTTACTTAAAACAAGTGTATATATTTGGATGCTTTATTTGCATTCTGACATTATTTTATCTCATAAATTTTGATGAGAGACTTTTTAGGTTCTCATGCTAGCTGGAAGATTTAGCTCACAATTCTCCTGGCCATGATACTGTGTGATGAAGACAGGTTAGTACACGGAGGGCCCTTAAGTAACACACACTTGACGTTTTATATATACTGCTCCCAGACAATATTGAAATCTACACAATGGGAACAGCCTAATTTTCTCCCTTAATATCTATGGAGTTTTTTCTGTGAACTTTTACCACCTAACTCAAATATATATTAGCATTAGCATTTGCATCAAAATACCATGAATTATGGTGCTATCAATTGATTTGTTGATCCAGCAGTTAATAATTTCTGGAGAACATTTTAACCTGTCTTCAAATATATCTCTAAGTTACCTTCTGAAATTTATTATTTAAGAATAAAAATTACCTTATGTCTTCCACATCTTTCCTATTTTCCTAATTTATTTATTGTTTTCATATGAGGTATGCTATTTTCTTAAATCTTTCC
>NW_012138003.1:46531-48767 GCF_000956105.1 Propithecus coquereli
CATTAAAACTGCATTATATTTGCAGGCCTTGATATAATTAATTATTTAACACAGCAGAAAGTTTAATTCATGTCTGAAGAATATTCTGAAAGTTTGTTCAAACGAAAACCCTTAAAAATATGGGCTATTTATAAGTCCATCATTTTGTATGAAATTAAAGATATTTTTAAATAAGCCATGCACTTGAATTTTCTATACACAGTATTTTCACCTTGTACTGCTGGTTGCCAGAATACACATGATGAGGACCCTTTTTCCAAGAATCCATCTATTGCCTCTAAATGTGGCTTGAAGATTTCCATAACTCACTTGGGATGAGATTTGTGTTCTTTTCCTACACGTATGTGTCACTATTGGAGTTTCCTGTACCACCAGCAAAGAAATTTTATAAGCCACCGAACAGGTAAATTGAAAAGGGAAAGAGAATTTCTCCAGGAAAGTGATAAAATAGTAATTGCATTAGAGAACACATGAATTTTCAAGATGGTTCCTGGACAATTTCCTCTCTGAACGTCTTTCTATATAGTTTATGTCATTTTGATTTGAGCTAGTTCAAGTGAAACAAAAATATACATGTGATAACACACTCTCTTAATACAATGACTGGTGTGTACCTACTTCTACTGAAAGCTAATTGCTTCAACTCTGCTTTTTTAACCCTCTAAAAAACATTACCCTCTTTTGTATTTTTAGTATCTCTTTTTACTGTAACTTTTCCTCTGCTACTGTCCTTCTCGGCCTAATGTACCCAACTAAACTGAATGAAAGAACTGTCTACACCTCATGCCTTTATTTCTGCAATTTCAACTCTGTTCTCAAATTATTACAATCTGGGCTCTGCTCCTTCTCGCGATGGAACACACTCTAATCCAGGCCTCACCTGTGTCATTTTCCCTGTGGACACTTTGCCTTTTTCGACACCTCTACTTTCTTCCTCACCTCTTCCCTGGATCCTGTTTCACCACCATTCCCTGGTCTCTCAGTTACCTCCCCCCTCCTCCATCCTTTGCTTTTCCTTCACCAATAAATGTGGGCCTTCCAAAGGTTTTGAAATTCCAAAGTTTTTGTCATTGTCTAATCTCAGGCAACCCCCTTTTTAATTACCTGGACAGTGAGATTTCTCAAGCATGCACTGTCATGCAAATATCCTGACAAATGCATGCTCCCTGGTCTCTTGCCCATCTCTATTCAAACTCAAACCATGTGGCACTCGCCTCATCATTTCCCCTCATTGCTACTAGCGGCTTCCCTTCCCTTTCACGAACCCTGATTTTCCTCCTACCATATAATAAATAAAATTGCCATTTTCCCATTTGCTCTGGGTAGGAGACTGAGGTACTCTTTCATCGCTGGGCTCTCAGATGCTGCCAATTTTGTACAACTTCATCAAGAGACTTCCATGTAGATGTGATGGCTATTTCCCTCCTGGGTTGCTCAGTGCACAACCTGCATAGCTACATGGGGTACACAGGTACTCCCCTTCTCCTTCATGACCAACATTCAATCAACAAATATATTTAGTTCTACTTCTCAACTATCTCTTGCATATATCTATTTTTGCCACAGGCTTTCTAGTACAGCCTATGGTCATCTTTTTCCTGGACTGTAGATCCAGCTCTCTGACTTGTCTCCTGCCTCCCCTGCTACCCCTCCAGTCTCCGTGGTCAGAGTGCTATTTATAAACACAATTCCTGCTTAAACTCTTGAATAGCCTCCGAATGCCCCCTAGATGATGAACAAAGCGCCTGAGTCTCAAGTCCTCCAGATCTGGCCCCTTCTCCCTCGTTCTCACCACTCTTCCTCTAGGGTAAGGACTTTGTCCCAAAGGCACCATGCTGTCTCTCACCCACAGGCCATTGCCATGTCCTCTGCCTGGAACATTCTCTCCACTGGCATGCTTCACTCACAGTTTGCTCTCAGCTTAAACATCCCTTTATTAGGACCCCTTCTCTGCCCCCCAGACCTGGCATTGTGCCCTGCTTGCATTCCTCAGTGCCCAGAGCTTCATCACTGTAACGATCGAGCTTCATTGTGATCACAGGTTTCATTGTCTGCCAGAAAGACGAGTGTATCTCCTGTCCACTAGTGTATCCTCAGCATCCAATATGACACTAGGCACGGAGTAGGTTTTCAACAAATTGCTGCTCTTCATTGAATATGTTCCATCATTTTCTTAGAATCTCAAACTTTGATTTAAATAACTCACAGAAATAAAAAGTTTAAAGATTTTAGGAAG
>NW_012138004.1:0-403 GCF_000956105.1 Propithecus coquereli
CCAACAATGTACAAGGGTTCCCTTTTCTCCACACCCTCACCATTGCTCCTTATCTTTTGACTTTTTGATAATAGCCATCCTAACAGGCATGAGGTGATATTATTGTGGTTCTGATTTGCATTTTCTTGATGATTGGTGATGTTGAGCACCCTTTCACATACATGTTAGCCATTCATATATCTTCTTTGGAAAACTATCTACTCAGGTCCTTTGCCCATTTTTTAAATCAGGTTAATTTTTTTTTTGATTAAGTTGTACGAATTCCTTATACATTTTGATATTACCCTCCTATCAGATATATGGTTTGCAAATATTTTCTTCCATTCTGCAGGTTGTCTTTCCATTTGTTGATTGTTTCCTTTGCTGTGCAGAAGCCTTTTGGTTTGATATAGTTCTACTTGTT
>NW_012138004.1:2953-4367 GCF_000956105.1 Propithecus coquereli
AAATCTATCTATATAGTTGTTTTAGAAATTGCCGCTGTATATTTGGGTAATGCTTTTGTCACATGATCCTTCCATATCGCCCTTGGGTTAGGGGGTCATGAATATAACTCTCAGAGGCTGGAGAGCATGCAAGCATGCTGGAATTTCCAGACCCTTACTACCTGGAAAAACACTTTTATGCTATTTTCCAAAATGCCCTTATCTAAGCCTTTTAAAAGAGAACCAATTCAAATTTTTTCACTTTAAAGTACATTGAAACACAGCAAGCATTTCCGATAGCTCTTAAAATTCGTTCAGCGTAGCAGTTAAGGGTGATTTAATTAAAAAACAACTGACAATATCATTAAGCTGGTGAGCAAAATAGAACTAATTTCAGAGTGGAGTCCTACCTCTAGGCTGCAAAGAGCTTTGATTCAATATTTGGGCTTGTTTCCTTTTGTACTCAGGCCAAAATTTAATAGTGATGGGGGTTGGTTGTGTTCTGTGTGCTTAAATAGATGGATTTTTCAGAAGCAATGAACACTAACCAAAGAAAATCAACTTTGATTTGTGTGAAATCAAGTAGATATTGTGTCAAACACCATTCCAAGCAAGGTGTTCCTACTAGACATAAAATTACACGAGGCTAGCTGTCAGGAGACCCAGATTCCATCTTGGCTCCATCATAAATTGTGTGATCCCAGGCAAATGCCTTCAATTGCTCTGGAGCAAGTAGATTCCAAAGTCCCTTCCAGTCCTAAAATTTCATTATATGTTAATATCTGAACTCAACTGACTCAAGTGGAAGCATTTGGCAAAATTCAAAAGAAAGTAAGAACTATAACATTTAGTGAGTACTTACCATGTATTAGGCAGTTTCTAAGTGTTTTTATGCATTGTCATTTAATCTTCACAACAACTTTGTGAAACAAGTACCATTATTATCCCACTTTTATAATGAGGAAGTGAGGAAGTTAAATAGCATGCCCCAGGCAAGTCTAGTCTGTGGTTAGATTGAGACGTATTACACAGACTGTTAGGGAACTGCTTTCACCGTTATCACCTCTCCTTTTTATTCAGACTGGTCTTAATCAAACACTTGGCGTTTGAGCCTTCCAGTCTTCCTTGTGCAGAGCACTGAATTCATTCTAGTGTTTTCAGAAGGATTTCTGCCTTTGGAGATCTATGGACATGACTCTATGATGGCAAAATGACTTTTAGTGAATGCACAGAGAGGAACTTTCAGTGTCAAAGGCAAACAGAAGTCTACAAATCTGCACCAGTTGTCTGCAGTAAGAATGATGCGTTGGCAGGTCGCGGTGGCTCACGCCTGTAATTCTAGCAATCTGGGAGGCCGAGGCGGGCGGATTGTTTGAGTTCAGGAGTTCAAAACCAGCCTGAGCAAGAGCAAGACCCCGTCTCTACTAAAAATAGA
>NW_012138005.1:0-1715 GCF_000956105.1 Propithecus coquereli
CATTCTTGCAAAACTGATAGTCAGATTTTTAAATTTTTGCCAGTGTGATGGGTGTGAAATCGTACCCTATATTTGTTTTAATTTGTATTTCCTTAATTACAAGTGAAGTCGAGCAACTTTTTATGCCTATTGGCCATTTGGGCTGCTTAACTGGCCTGTTTATATCTCTCCACTAGGTTGTTTATCTTTTTCTTAGTGATTTTTGGACATATATTATACATTGCAAATGTTTTTCCCTAATATAAACTCTTTTAACTTGGTTTTGGTGCCTTTTGTTGTAGCGAAGTTTTAAATTTTATATAGGGAAATACATTCATCTTTTATAGCTTGTTTCTTTATATTTTGTTGAGGAAATACTGGTCACATATACTTTCTTATAAAAGTTTTTAACTTTTGCTTTTTCACTACTAAGTTTTAGTTCATCTGGAATTGATCTTTATGTATGATGTGAGTTAGGGATTCAATTTTATCCTTTTCTGTAGGGATCCCAATTGTCCCCGTAACATTTACTGTAACCTTTCCCACTGATTTGCATACCCCTGTCATATATAAAGTTTCTAACACGTGTAGACATTATTTTTGGCTCTCTATTCTATTCCACTGATCTATTGCCTAACCATGCACCTAAACAACAGTGTCTTAAATAATAACTATAATATTAATAACCAGGGCTTTAATAATAAACTCTGATATTCTTAAAACTGTCTTGGCTATTCTTGGTTCTTTTTTTATGTAAATTTCATGATAGCTTGTCAAGTTCCATGGAAAATCTTCTTTGGATTTTAATTGGAATTTCACTGATTTCATAAAATTTACTTGGGTAGAAGCACCATCTTTATGATGTCAGGTTTTCTCTTCATGAACATGATCTCTTCCATTTTTCCACATCATCTTTAACATCTTTTTATAATGTTGTAAATTTCTCCAAAAAGATCTTGTACATGTTTTGTCTTACTTATTTCTAGGCACTTCAGGTTTGGTTTTTTGTTTTTCATTTTGTTTTGTTTGGTGGTGGTATTGTGAATTTTTACAATTAGATTTTCTAGTGGTTATTAATGGTGTACAGGAATGTTACTGACTTTCCAAGCTCATCTCAGGACCACTAACCTTGTTGCAATCACAAGCATTTGGAGTTTCAAATGTATTACAGTAAGTGAAAGCAGCAACCTCAAAAGGCAATGTGCAGTGTGATTCCATTTACATGCTGTTCTGATAAAGGGAAATTAATAGGGACAAAAATCAGATCAGTGGTTGCCAGGGCTGGCGGTGGTGGGAGGGGTAGACTACAGAGAACTGGGAAGGAATCTGAGGGAGGGATGGAGCTGCTCTGTACCTAGACTGTGGTGCTGTTTATGTACTAAATACAAACTGTTTTTGTTGTTAAAACTCAGAATTAAAACTCATACTACAAAGTGAATTTTTTTTTTTTTTTTGCTCTGTTGCCCTGGCTAGAGCGCAGTGGTGTCATCATAGCTCACTGCAACCTCACACTCCTGGCTCAAGTGATCCACTTGCCTCAGGCTCCCGAGTAGCTGGGACTGCAGGCGAGCACCACAACACCCAGCTAATTTTTTCTATTTTTAGTAGAGATGGCGTCTCACTCTTGGTCAGGCTGGTCTCGAACTCCTGACCTCAAGTAATCCCCCTGCCTCAGCCTCCCAGAGTGCTAGGATTATAGGTGTTAGCCACTGAGCCTGGCCTACAAAGAGTGAATT
>NW_012138005.1:4988-7042 GCF_000956105.1 Propithecus coquereli
CTTACAGAACTATCCAGAAAAAAGAGTGAATTTCACTATATGCAAATTATACCCTCATTTTTAAAATAGGAAAAAACAAGAGAGAGACAGAAAAAAAAAAGAATGAATACAAGCATAAGTAGGTTGACAAGGAAGCTAAGGAAGCTTAAGCTTCTGGGCTATTCGACTGCATGAGCCCTGGGAGAAATCCTAGCAATGCATTCATCAAATTTTTGATGACCTTTTCTGAATAACTATCCCCCCAAAATGGCAAAAGCTTCAGGCCCCAAGAAACCATTGACTCTGAACACAAGTACAAGAACAGATCAAAGGCAGAATGGAGGGTTCCCAAGGAGTTGGACTCAAGTGGGGCCACAGAGAAAGGCGAGACTTGGTCTGGCAGAGACAGAGGTAGAGAAGACAACCCGCAGAGAGGAACTGGCATGGGAACCATGCAAACGTTTTCCCAGACTCGCAGTGATGACGCGAGCACCAGGAATTTGGTGGTCCTACGCTACACATTCACCACCCCAGGCACACGTGTCACGGGGTGATCTCCTCAGGTACACCAAGCCATTCTAGGCAGACAGGAAAGCTGTGATATAATGGGACATGAAAATTGTAAATGCTGCTGAACTGGCATTTGTCATTCTTCTGGCTCCCAGCACAGCAACGACCCCCACCACCTTGTGCAGGGAAGTTTTCACCTTACGTACCTGAAGCTGAAAATGGCCAACGCTCAGTTTCCCAGCCTCCCTTGTAGCAAGGATGTAGGCCTGTGAGTCAGGCTCTACCAGTCAGACACAACTGCCCAGATACGAACCCAGGACTTTGCAACTCTCTCACCCAACTATACTGAGCCTGCATCCTCCTGCTTACGATGCCATGATACATGTGAACAAAGACTGCCAAATGAGGCTGGTCTTATATGCTACATTACCGATTTCCTCACCTGTTAAAATCAGCCAAGCACAAAATAGAATGGGGCTAAGCCTTAAAAATGGTTCTGTCTCAAAAAGATGTTTGTACATCCATGTTCATAGCAGCATTATTCACAACAGCCAAGAGATGAAGGCAACGCAAGTGGCCATCAATAGATGAATGGATTAAAAATGTAATATATATATGTATGAATATTATTCAGCCTTAAAAAGGAAGAAAATCCTGACACATGCTACAACCTGGATGAACCACGAGGACATTATGCTAAGTGAAATAAGGCAGTTGCAAAAAGACAAATACATATGATTCCATTTGTGAGTGAATAAGTAAATCTATTACTTATCTAGATAAGCCAAAATCAGAAAAACAGAAAGTAGCATGGTGGTTGCCAGGGGCCAGGGAGAGAGGGAAATTGGGAGTTGATTAACAGGTATAGAGTTTCAATTTTCAGTTTCACAAGATGAAAAAGTTCTGGAGATTGGTTGCACAACAATGTGAATATACACTATTGGACTGTACACTTAAAAATGATTAAGATGGTAAATTTTATGTTTTTTATCACAATTAAAATAAGATAAATTTAAAACATTTATGAACCCCTCAAAACAATCTTTACCTGAATATTGTTCAAAATCACCCAGACTTCAAAATTTTATAAAAACATGATTTACTTAGTATAGGCTATCAGTTCATTTAATCCATTAAAGGTTAATTTTAACAAATTTAGAAGAAAACAGAATATATAATCTTTCAACTTACATTTGGTCTGTTTCATGGTACAATGCTATTTTTTAAATTTACTACAATTTTCAAACAAAATAAAATTTACCAATTTTAGAAGGCATTTAAAACCCATCTCAATTCATTCAATTCATTGCAATGACACTTGAGTAAAAATGAACAAGCAATGCAAATACATATATTTTAATAGTTCTGATTGTAGAGGAAAAGTTATTGCTATATATTATGTTCTATTCAGAAGTTAAACTATTAAAAATGTTTCTGGCCAGGCTTGGTGGGTCACGCTTATAATCCCAGTGCTTTGGGAGGCTGAGGCAGGAGGATTACTTGAGACAGGAGTCCAAGACCAGCCTGGGCAACAAAGCAAGACCCCATCTCTACAAAAAATAAAA
>NW_012138006.1:0-295 GCF_000956105.1 Propithecus coquereli
ACATCCTGTTTCTAGGGAGGAACTGGAACAGAATTCAAGCTGCTCCAGAGGGTCCCTCCCTATCTCAGGATGTTGCCTTCCCAGCACATTCTGCAGTTATTCTCGAGAACTGTAAGTGAGAAAGTGGGGAGAACTGGGTCAGTCCAAGGCCACCCAGAGAATTGTCCTGCAGGTTGGTGAAAGGTCTGGAAACTCTGCCAGGGAAGAACAGCTGAGTGAGATTGGGTGCTGGCCTGGAAAAGTGCACCTGGGCCTTTTGGAGAAGCACAGGCACTGCTATTTGCTGGGTTAAAGC
>NW_012138006.1:14260-16717 GCF_000956105.1 Propithecus coquereli
CAGTGTGACCCAGGGAAACATTAAGGGGAATGACCCCCTAGACAGGTTCAAGACTATGTGGAGGAAAGCAATGGAGACAGAGAGTAACTACACCTAGCACTGGCTGCCTACAGGACACACCAATACAGCATTTCTCAAGGAGGTGATAAGTGAAATTGGTATTTTCTTCCTTGGCTCACACATTCATTCCAGGGACATAATCTCAATTCAGAGTTTCCAGAGGAAGCTTTGCCAGAAATACTGCCAATTCTGCTACCCAAGGCTTTTCTAAAAATGCAGTCGGCTTATGGCCACTGAGTGAACATGGGCTTCCGAAGACTAAGTTGGTTCCAGACAGCTAAGAAACACATGCATATATTAATTACACGGTATTGTTTTAAGCAGCCTAGACACTAAAATAGTATTTCTCTGAAGCATGTTCCAATGGATAGTAAGAAATGGAAAAAGTATAGTCAAGTAAAGTTGGAAAATACAGAGTCACACGAAGCTAAACAGGCTGCTTTCCTGGAGGACTCCCCAGGATCCTTCATATGTGAGTGGGCCTTGGAACCTGCAGCAAGAGAAGTCCATCGTAGGTGGCTTTTTCCTAACTTTTTGGTCACCAATTCCTCCTCTATCCACCCGTATTTTTTCCCCTCAGAGAGTCCCATGAACTTTGTTGCCCATAACAGTGCCGCTTTAATGTTAACTAAAAGCAAAATGGTCAAAGCCATACCTCTGTGAAAGGCATGCTGTTGGAACCCCATTGGAATAAGCAGTAACTGTTGATGGCCGATAGAACCACCAGATGAAAAGGCCCACAGGGAACTTTACCATGGATGGATCAGGCTGATGTCAACTGAACCCACCCATCCTGACACCACAAAAAGAGAAGCGACGAGGCAGGAGGTGCCTCTGGTTGAGATGCAATGGGAAGTCCTCAGCACCTCCTATGAGGTAGTCACCAAAAAATTCCCACCTGGTTATGCCTCTAAAGCTAGCTGCTGTCTGTAGGAAATAGGGAGGAAGTGGGACATATTCAACGACTCCATGGGGATACATTCAACAAAACCCAAAGAACAAATGATTGGATTTCTTCAACAATTGAATGACAAGAAATGGAGAGAAAAAAAAGATGGAGGGCGAATAGTCAGATTCAAAAAGATTTACAAGACCTATCAACCAAATGCAATATTTGGATCCTGATTTAAACAAGTCAATTGTTTTTTTAAAAAGCATTAATGAGACAACCAGGGAAATGATGACTAACTGGATTCTTGATGATTTTAAGAAATTATTGTTAAATTTTTAGTTATGATAATGGTCTCGTGGTAATGCAAAAAGGAAAGATTTTATTTTTAGAGATACATACTGAAGCATTCATGGATGAAAAGATATGATGGGGATTTGCCTTAAAATAATTCAGTGTAAGAAAGGGGAGGAAAATGGATGGCAGTATAGAAGAAACGAGATTAGCCTTGAATTCATAATTGCTTGGAGCTGGGTGTTCTATCTAATTTTGTATTAAGTTTGAAAATGTCCATAATAAGGAATTAAAAAAATACTCCTGCTCCAGTCAGCAAGCCAAAAATTTTTTAAAAGGTAGGAAACTTTTATTTTTAAAAAATGAAAAATAAAAAAATACGTTACTGACTAGCAAAATGTAGAGAAGTATCCAAAGTCTTGGACACAGGGACTTAATTTTCTAGTAATGCAACCTCTTATAGACACAGGATGCTAAATTGGACCTAAAGATTATGAGATCAGGATTTTTATATTTGCTTTCCATCTTTTCTGCCATATTTTAGAAAAGAAAATACCATTGTTTGGGGGCAGATATTAAGTGTCTTTTTTAATTGAAAAGCTAACAAATCATTGAGTTCCCTTTCTCCCCCATCCCCCTAAAAAAACACAAGCTGGGAAGTAACTAGATATCTAGGCAATATATTCAAAGTGAAGAAAATTAAAAATTAAAAAAAAAACCAAAAAAACAAGTCCTCAAATCCAATTGAGGGAGCCCTACTATGTACCGGCTAATCAATACCAGTGGTGCTCCTTGACTATAGGAGGCTGAAAGACATTCCCATGACCCCACTTAAGAACGTTTGCTTCAAGTAGCCTTTCTCCAGTTTCCAACTCATGAATTAAGATAATATTTCTACACATATGGAAATAACATTCATCCGAAATCAAGCAGCTGGGAGGCGGGAGGAGGGGATGGGTAAATTCACACCCAGCAGGTACAATGCACACTATCTGGGGGATGGGCACACTTGACTTTGACTCAAACAGTACAAAAGCAATTTATGTAACCAAAACATTTGCTCCTCCATAATATTCTAAAATTTAAAAAAGATAATATTTCTGAAAGAGAATTTGTTAATTGTCTCTCAGAAAACTTTTTGCAAGTTGTTTTATGTACAATGCCAACTTTTAAAGGTCACTAAAGTTCCATCACTCCCGCATCCAAAAAAAAAA
>NW_012138007.1:0-666 GCF_000956105.1 Propithecus coquereli
AACAGCCAAATCCTCATTATTTTTAACTGTATTTATACCCTATATGGGTTTGAATAGAAAAAAATAAATTAGCAATGCAATCCTGGCCCCAAATCCTGTTTCATCATAGAAGTGAACTGATTTTTGTACATCAATAAATGAATAAATAAATGCAAGAATACAACTGCATTATCTCAATAGTATTTTATTTAAAAGTTCACAATTAGAGCACTTGTAATAACACAAAACATTTAAAAGTGACAAAAGCTTCCCCGAAGGAAGGATTTTTCTTGTATGTAGAAGGAATGGTGCCCTTGTGCTTACAATGAGTGGAATTCATTATCTGAAGAGAATGAACATGACTTCCAAGTTATTCCAAAATTGGCAGACAGGGTGAATGCCACAAATCTGAAGATTTCACTTGGCCCAGGTTAAAATCCAATGAAAAAAAACAAGAACAAAACTACCTCAGCGTTGTCCATCATCTGCTGATATACTTTAAAACACAAAGTTGCAAACCAGTATTCTTTAAAGAAATCTATACTCTAAAGACCTCTGTCACATTTCTCAACTTCAATATCATGGGAAGAGATACTAATATTCCTGGATTAGCCAGATAGGTAAAAATGATTATCAAAATGAAGCAATACACAAACATCATGATGGAGAGGTTCATAAATTAAATCT
>NW_012138007.1:8491-10151 GCF_000956105.1 Propithecus coquereli
TGACCTACACAAAGCTCAAACTCTGACCTTGACTTCAGGAGTATCTGAGTAACAGAGCTAAATGGAGTATTTAAAATTGTATATAGTTAAAAGTATATCCATCCATTCTCCTTTAAATGGGAACATTTTTGTAGGTTTCCCTCGTAAAAAGTTTTTAAACAGATGATGTAAGTTGGTTATTTCAGTAAAAGTCTTATAATCTACTTAGAAACCATATTAGTGGTGGTTGAAAAATTATAAATATGATTCTATTTTAGAGTCAGAAACTGGAAGAACTGAGATAACAAAACATACAAGATCTTTCACAATTCTGATAATGTTTAGTTCATAAAACCTCCTAATATTTACTTGCAGAGGCTGAGAACAGACCTAAATCCCGGGAAAAGACCCCAAAGACTATGTTCAAATATAAAATTCTTTTAGATTCTGGCCCTCTGAATCCCAGAACTTCAGTTTTATGAGAGGAAGCTATTGGCAAATACAAAAGATAAATGCAACTGGATGAATCTCAGCTAAGGCTGGCTCAGGGGTTATTCATGACAGCCTTCTGTAACATGAATTGTAACCATGCCCAGGATAGTAGCTTTCCATTTCCACTTGGGAAAAACAGGAAGAAATGAGCTTAGATACAAGAGCTCATGGCTAGACATAAAAAATAAAATAAACAAGTAAAAAAAACGGAGAATAACTCTTGGTGACATTAAGACAATTTAATGAGGCATGTGGCAGTCTCTTTAAGAACAAGTTAAGCAGAAGACTAAGACAATTGTTCAAGTTTGATTTTTTTGGAAAGCAAAGGGCTAAATTAGGTGACATATTAGATTTTCTTCGTGTTTTAAGGTTCCTTAATATATAATATGCATGAAATGTTCAAAACAAACTTCTTAATTTTGTTAAATACCCCTAATATAGAACATTACATCATGTTCTTCTGCTAAACACAGAACAGACATAAGTACCAAATCACAATAGAAGGTTCAATATAAAGTTGTCCAACAAATACTTATTGACTAATTGATGCATTAATCATGCACTTAACTAACCATCCTCAATCTCTTAAACTTTCCCCTAGCAAAGAGTCACTGATGATATAGGTAATAACAATATTGTAAGTGATAACATAACTTTCAGCCAGGTTTCTAAAATACCATTTCTCAAGTATAGCAGTTCTCAAATTGTGGTCCCTAGGTGAGTAGCATCAGCAACACGTGGGAATTTGTTAAATTATAAACATTTGGGCCTCACTCCAAATCTATTGAATCAGGAACTCTGGGAGTGAATCCCAGCAATTCATAGTTTCACAAACCTGCCAGGAGATTGTTTGCACACCTAAGTTTAAGAATGGGAGGGAAGAGCAGATAGGAGGACTATCCTTCACTCATCTTGTAATTTGAGGTCAAGATGTAATGACCTTGGCCAAAGTCACAATGAAAAAGTCCCTAGGGAAGAGTACTAAAATGTAATTTTTTTTCCTTTGCCATTTTAAAGTAAAATAAGTCAGCAAGTCCTCCAAGACCTTCAGACACCAGGCAGAACCTCATTATGGAGCTGTTTCAGTGTTGTCCCCCAAGTGGAAAAGATAAATATCCACATGACAGTATTGGCAGTTCCCAGCCGGGGAACCACTCTGCCTTCTGGTCTGGGGTGTTGGCTTCCATAG
>NW_012138008.1:0-326 GCF_000956105.1 Propithecus coquereli
GAAGAGGAGAGTTGCCTTTCAGATAATTGTTGCTCAGCATCTTTCTTCCTTTACGTATAGGAAGAGACCACAGCTAGATGGCTGCCATATACTTCAGTAACCAGGATATAGTAGGAGCCCAGTATTTATTGTTGAATAATGAATGATTGATTGGATAAATATTGTCTATATAAACCAGAACAGAATGCAAGTAGCAAGAGAAAATTTGTTTTCATATATATTTAATGTTTTGAGAAAAATACTTACAGAATGTTTGATGAAATAAATATTTGTACTCCTTAGAGAGAATTTTCCAAATACAGGAGATTGTATGGGTATCTACACTT
>NW_012138008.1:2036-3368 GCF_000956105.1 Propithecus coquereli
CTTAGAAATTTGCATTTCTTCAGGAAATACATATTAATAACACTTATTCCTCTTTCTATTGGATTTTTCTTACTCTTCTGGTATATGTAGGAATTCTTTGTGTTTTCCAGGTATTATAACTGTTATATATTGTGTATATGGCAGTATTTTTTTAAAATTTATTTTTGTGTCTTTGTACTAAACTTAGATTGCGGTGCATCAAATTTTATACACTTTGGGTTTTGTGCTCATTTTGGGGAAGTCAAGAACCTTTCATATGGATTATATTGTTATTACTGTTTGCCCATATTAGTAGCTTTACAGATACAAAATGAGTGACTTGGCACGTTTAAGAGATTTAACTAAGATCAGACAAGTTCCCTTGATCTCATTGATGAGTCTTTCCCTAAAGAGCTGACTGCTTCTTCAGGTATGCTGCAACACCGTGTAATGTGAAAAGGAAAAAAAGAAAGAAACAGTGGTGGTGGTGGGAGAATGGAATATATGAAGCATGATAATAATTTTATTTAAGGTTAAAAACTTCCATGTAGATAGATGCAAGGAAGATTTTTTTCTTTATACTTTCTATAATTTCCTTTTTTCTATTATAGGTGCATGCTGTGCTTGTGTATGTGTGTGTGAAATGACAGGTGTCTGGAGCTGTATTGTACCAAAATGTCCCCTTTAGGAAACCTGAAGTGAAAGAATGCACCTACCTGAACAGAAAAGTAGAGTTAAGTGGTTTTCATTGGGGTTATAGAGGAAGGATGAAAATTCTCAAAGTCAGAATGGAATGGGGGGAAAAGGAGCTAAAGGAGAGTAGGGAAGGGGCCCCCGACCGAGGGAGGAGGGGAATTCCAAGTAAAACACTGGGAGTGCGTATCACCTTGCATCACGTTGAAGCCAAGCCAGGGTTCTGTGTTTCTTGGTCCATGGAGTACTGGAGATGCAAGGCATCTGGGGCGATCCTATTAATAGTTCGGGTGGCAATACATGACAGATAGCACTGTCAGAGCACTTTCTCACGTCCGTGATACGTCTTCACAGGGCAGTTCTGAAGTGTAATCTGTCAGTGTTGATGCTAAATATGACCTGTGTCCCCACAACTGTAGGTCTACTCCCTAATTAGACGACTTCGATAACTAAGCCAGAGAATGATCTTGTCCTCAGTCATCCAACTCAGCTCTGATTTTCAAGTATATTTCACTATGGTTCTTCTAGTTCTCATTAGCCGTTTGACTTCTTGCATGATTATTTGGTGGAACAGCAGAAAGAAATAGTATGTGTAGGACAGACAGCTCAGGAACAAACCTGCATTGAGCTGCCCCCAGGACCACTGGCCCATGGTGTCCT
>NW_012138009.1:0-368 GCF_000956105.1 Propithecus coquereli
TTTTTTTAAAACAATTTGTAATATATGTTAAAATTTTAAGCACATGTAAATGTTGGCCAAATAATTCTACTTTCATTTGTCTATCCCATACAAATATCTCCAGAAATGGGCAAGAGTGTTCAACAGCACATTCTTTGAAGTAATTCACAATTGGAGACAACCTATGTGTCCATCAGTATGGGAAAGGTAAGCTGCAGTATAACTTATCCTCAGTGGGGAATGGTCTAGAGCCACTTAACAAAAGGAAAAGAGTTCTATGCGTGTTAGTGAAAGATTT
Source organism: Propithecus coquereli (assembly GCF_000956105.1). Classification (NCBI taxonomy): domain Eukaryota; kingdom Metazoa; phylum Chordata; class Mammalia; order Primates; family Indriidae; genus Propithecus; species Propithecus coquereli. The sequence goes on from NW_012138009.1 coordinate 278, forward strand.
TCATTATCTTCTAATAATTCTGAAAATTGAAAAGACTATTTTCTCAACAGTATAAATAATACGAACTATTTCTGTTAGAAAAATCTAAGTA
>NW_012138009.1:12053-13922 GCF_000956105.1 Propithecus coquereli
CATGTCAAAAGTATGTCTACCTCCAGACTGAATGACTAGGACACTGAAATAGAAGCCAACTCTTATTTCCTCCCATTGAATCTTAAGTAACCCAGAATAACTAAAAAACAATTCAAAACAAATAAAACAAAAAGGAGAAAGAACACTAAGCCATGTTTTAAGATTCTAGGAAGGAAAAAAAATGCTAAACACACATGCACACACACAAACACACACATATGCACACACACATCCTTTCTAAAACACATACAAAACAACTTTAAAAGGAACTTTGCTCTCAAATGCTCTCGGGAAGTTCAGCAATGAAAGGATTCATTTTCATCTTCGAACTTTATATCAGATTCATCAAGGATAGGAGTTGACCTCAGGCATGGACTTTGAGATATTGTTGTTCATTACAGGTTTAAAAATTTTGTTTTGTTTTCTGTGTCTGGCTCTTTCCCTTCTGGTTCTTCTTGCAAACCTTCTTGCAATCCCTTTGGATTGTTTCTTCTGCATGGAAAAGTTAGTAAGGAAAAGATAATGACCGACCCTTAAATTCCTTTATCATAGAAAGAATATAAATGTTTGCAAAGGCCAGAGAATGGTACTGTTAGTTAATATTTTTGATCACTTCTTATCTGTCAGTCAGAATTCTAGGTGTTTGACACAGACATTATCGTTGAATCCTCATGACAACATATTTAGATATTATTATTCTCTCCATTTTATAGGTGAAAACTTGAGGTATGGAGCATGCAATTCCCCCTGTCAAGGACTCATAGCCAGGGTAGTGGGGAGCCAGAGTGCTCTATACTTCACTCTTCTGAGGGAGCATCTTCAATTTAAGAAGCCATTCACTTAACTTGCATATGTTTGAAGTATAGTTTCTTAAAGCTCCAAAAGCCTCAGTTATTTCTGAATGAAGCAGTGACAAAGCTACTTGGTGTAAGTCTCAATTGTCAGATTCAAACTCAGTCACTACAAAGATTATCAAGATACAGGAGGCGTTGATTTTGCCGTCACCGAACGCATCATCTAGATCTGGAAGCTCCAGAGATAAGCAGTTAAGAGTACAGACCTTGATGGATACACACATGCTTTTGAGCATCTACTACCATCAGGCTATTTTGAGGCCATTACTTTCTCTTATTAAGCCAAAACTTCTCCTCCTAAAACAGGATTTGGCAATATGAACCATAAACTATTATTAAACTATTATTGCAAGATTTAAATGAGGTGATGTATATAAAATCTTTTACATAATGTCTGGCTTTGTAAACTGTAGCTATTATTATTGACACTGTTGTATTATTTACACTGCTAAAAATATTAGCAATAGTACAAGGCATTCTGTGATTAAATTCCAAGCTACTGATATGTACGGCACATGTTCCACAAAGCTGAGCTCTAATCCTCTCTCTTCCACAAAGTTCTCCCCGAGGGAGTACATGGTACAATTTTAAGAAATGCTTGTAAAGGATGAATGGATTGAACACTCCCCGTCTGAAATGATTTTTTCCATCTCTGAACTTGTATCTATTTAATGCCCATACTGTCTTGGTCTTTAGGCCTTAGAGTCACATTGTGCTTTTTAATTTATCTTCCGTAGGTATTTTCATCTCTTAAAGCTATTTAATTGTTCACTTATTTAGATCTTCTCTCCCAAAGGATTCATTAGTTTCTAGGGGAAGGGGCTGTGTAATTTTCATATTTGTATATTTTACAATGTCACACACATGGTATGGCACACTGTAAGTGTTAAAATATATCTATTACTTTTGATTCTATTGAATTAATTTGCCTGGATTGATTTTATAATAGCTCTTGAAGGATTTTTGTAGGCAGATAATGTCTTCCCTTCTTCTATGAGAATAATTACATAATTTC